>NC_056739.1:92393435-92515935 GCF_019279795.1 Protopterus annectens | reverse complement strand
TGCTTGTTTCACTACCACGAATGAAATATCACTGCTTGTTTTCACTACCATGAATGAAATGTCATTGCTTGCTTCATTACCACAAATGAAATGTCATTGCTTGTTTCAATACCACAAATGAAATGTCATTGCTTGCTTCACTACTAATGATACTGGAGTTCCTTTCTGCTTGTTGACTTGCTTAGTGAGGGACTCTCCGTAGCAATGCTTGACTCACAGGTGCTCTTTAAACAAAAACTGATTATTACTGTACAAGTTTCTCAATATTTCTATTGACTTTTATTTGAAGTCGAACGTCTGTCACATTTTAATGGTTTTACATTAGCTGATTTTTGAGGCATCCCCAGAGGAACTGAATCTGAATGTGCAGACTGCTGTTATAATTAAGTACAACCCCTTGTTATTTTTATATCTAACAAACTTTTACTTTTCATGGTTATAAACCTTTCTTCAAATACTGCCAAGCCTTTCCACATTTAATAGAAACTATTCATTTTACCTAAAATATGGAGATGCTCTAAATTTATAATCGATAGGTAAGTCTTTGTCTTTTTGGTATTTTAAATTCCTTTCAAGCTTGATCCCGGTTCATCGCGCATTTCCTCTTTAATATATGTTGCCAAAATGTAGGGTAAATATTCAACGCCTTCCATCTCTCCAGTGCAGACCTTATGACTCCTCCCCATTGCAGATTGTTTTATCTTTATTGGTGAATATACTTAATTAGGGACCTAGGGACCCAAGTTGACAACCACGTGGTCAAAGTGCTTAGAAAAACATTTTATATAGCCCACCTAATCATGAATTGATTCACATCTAGATCAGGGGAGGTCATCATGCCTCTTTACTCATCCCTCATCAGGCCCATAATTGAGTACAATGCCCCTTTTGGGATGTACCTTACCAGACACCTGCAGCAACTGGAAAGACCCCAAAGGTACCTCACCAAGAGGATCAAAGGGCTCAAACAGATGCCATATGCTGCCCGGTTAAAGAAACTCCAGCTCTACTCAGTGGCATACCGCCTGCTCAGAGGCGATCTGTGCCTAACGTATAAAGTCATGTCCAACCCGGAATTAATGGACATGCTGCACCTCAAAAAATCCAAATCCCATCGAGCTATGCGCTTGAGAGACTTGAACCTCAGCACTGAAATAAATAGGACATGCTGGAGGGACAGATTCATAACCCAGAGGCTCCCTTCACTCTGGAATAAAATCCCAGTCCAGGTTAGGCAGAGTCCCTCACTGACTCTCTTCAAGTGGAATCTTGATGAGTGGATGGGAGATAGTAGGCTTACCCCGGGTATCACTTCTGTGTCACTGCTAGACAGAGGCACAGTATACTAACCTCGAAAAAGGGCATAGCAAAATTCATTTAAAATGGGTGGCGAAAGCCAAACACACTCTGGCTAGGCTTATAAATGCCCTAGGGCAGATAGCCTAGTATAAACCTATGAACCTATTAATATACCCTTTGATTTTCCTATAAGCTATTTTAAAGATCTCAGTGCACATAAATAAACTAGTCTTTCCCCTTTTTTGGGGGAATTTTGATGCCACATCCCAAATACTCCCTCCCTTCTAATCTTCTTTCCTGTTCTTCTGCCATGCTCTTCCATTTCAGCATATAATGCTCTACCTGAAATATATCAGTCTAATTTCCCATATCATTCTCCTCCATAAAGGTGGCTCCTCCACTGAACTTTCCAATTACTGCCCCATAGCCATCCTTTCTCCACTTTCCAAGATACTTGAGAAATGCATCCATTCTCAACTCTTAGACTACCTCTTAGCTAATAACCTCCTCTCCAGCACCCAGCACGGCTTCAGGTCATACCACAGCACTATTACTGCCTTGCTCTCTTTCACTAATGCTATCCTTCATCATAAAAATAATGGCCTGTTCTCCTGTGCTATATTTCTGGATTTATCCAAGGCTTTTGACATGGTCTCACACAAATTACTAGTCTCTGTTCTAACTAACCTATCCTTTTCCCAATCAGCTACTGATTGTTTTCACAGCTATCTAACTGGCCGCCAACAATCAGTTGTCTGGTATAATGACCTATATCCCCAACTATCTGTAACACTCTGCGTTCCCCAGTGCTCCAACCTTGGTCCCCTACTATTCTAACTTTTCACCAATGATCTATTCACAGCCACCAAGCATGCTTCTCTTACACAGTATTCAGGTGACTCCACCCTCATCTCTTCAGCCCCAACTATACCTGAACTTCACAAGATCACACAGGAATCCTTTTCATCTGTAGAAAACTGCCCAGTTATTACTCAACCTGAGCAAGACTAAACTCCTTCTCTTCCAACCCACTAAATCTAACCCAATTATCCCCCACTTTAATATTCTGGCCAAAGACAATACCATCATCTCCACAACAGAACACACCAAACTCCTTGGTGTTGAGATTGATAACAATCTCAGATTCGACACTCACATTTCTCTTACCATAAAAAGGTTCACAAAAAACTTGGTGCATTATACATAAACAAACAATTCCTCACCAAGACAGACAGAATTTCTGCTGCCAATTCCCACCTAATCTCCACTTTACTCTACGCCTCTCCTATACTTACCTGCCTTAGACAAACAGACCGAAACAAGCTCAAGGCTTGCCAAAATAAAATTGCTAACTAATTGCCACTGGTGCATCTTATCGCAGCCACCACTGTATCTCACTTAGAGAACTTGTCTGGTTTGATCTCCCTCAATGTCTTCACCTGAATCAATTCTCTCTCACCCACAAGTTAGTAAACCATCCTCTTAAAGTCCCATGCCTTCAAAACCTTCTCCATCCCTACTGCTCCACTACACAACTACACTCCATCAGCAACAATCTACTTCTAATGACCAAACCCAAGAACTCAGCAGGTGAAGCAATATTCTCCTGCATCATATCCAGATTATGGAACAATCTCCCCCCCTTCTGTACTCACACTACCTTCTTGCAATCACTTCAAGACTGCACTACAAACTCACTTAAAAAGTCTCTGGTTATGCCCCTGCACCAATCCCAACTAGTAACCCTCTTTTTACCTCCCCTTCATCTCCCCTCCCCTAGCCACCCTGCCTCACACCATCTGATCATTGCATTCCTTCCTCTGCAGGCTCTGGCTCACCCTTTACCCTCCCCTTCCCTCCACACTAAATCTCTCAGACTTGTTATAACATGCTTAACTACCTGACTTCATCTCAACTCCAAATACATATCCAACTGACTTACACCTAGCTTCCTCTCACTACCACATATATTACTCACTCAGTCCCCTCTCTTACTCCTCTGTCTTCCTCTTTCATTCCATTAGCCCTTCTAGCTTGTTCCACATTGATGTGGAGCTTCTGCTTTATATCTGCTTGAGTTTAGTGCAATATTTGTATATAAGATTTAGGTATACAAGTTTAGAACAGTATCCATTTGAGCTTAGTACTATCTGTATATACATAGGTTCATAGGTAGGTACTAGTCTATCAGCCCAAAGGCCTAAGTAAGCCTAGCCAACAAGGTTTTCTGGCTTACGCCACCCAAGAAAGTTAATTTCCTGTGCCCCTGTCGACTCTGTTGAGTAGAGCCACAGAAGTGATCCCTGGGGTGTATTTCCTGTTTCCCATCCACTCATCAAGATTTTTCTTGAAGAGTGCTAATGAGGAACTTTGCTTGACATAGATGGGTAGCTTGTTACAGAGTATAGGAAGTCTCTGGGACAGGAATCTATCCCTCCATCATGTCCTGTTTATTGTGGTGACAAGGTTTAGGTCCCTAGACTGTGTAGCTCAGAGGGATTGGGATTTCTTTAGGTGTAGCATGTCCAACAGCTTTGGGTTTAACATAGATTTATATGTTAGGCAGAGATCTCCTCGGAGTAGGTAATATGCTACAGAGTAAAGCTGGAGTTTTTTGAGACAGTCAGTGTAGGGCATCTGTTTGAGGCCATTAATCCTCTTTGTGAGGTACTTCTGTGGCTTTTCCAGCTGCAGCAGATGTCTTGTGAGGTACATTCCAAAAGGGTATTGTACTCTGTAATGGGTCTAATGAGTACCGAGTAGAGGGGAACAATGACCTTTTTTTTCGTGGATGACAACCCTTTTGTGATGAGGTGTGCCACATAGAAGGATTTCCTGACTACTGTGGTGATGTGATGATCAAAGGAGAGACTACTGTCCACCTGGGTCCCAAGGTCTCTTATCACACATTCAGTGTTAAGTAGACTGCCGTTTATGTGGTAGTTCATGGGTACAGAGTTTTTACCAAAGGGGATGACAGTGCACTTTTTGGCATTGAGCTTGAGGCCATCCCTCTGACACCAAGCATCTGTCTCAGTGAGGCCCTTCTGTAGGATATCCACATCATTTGGGCACTGAACTATGGCTCCTAGTTTGCAATCATCTGCGAACTTCGATAGCCAGAGGCCTTCTATGTTAGCCTCTACTTCAGAGAAGTAGATACCAAACAGAAGAGGTCCCAGGACTGAACCCTGTGGTACTCCATTTGTCACTGGTTTGAAGTCAGATTTGGAGTCTGCAACTTTTACAGTGTGGGTTCTGTCAGTGAGCGAGTTGGCAACCCATCTTGTGATGTAAGGATTTATACCTAGTTTAGTGAGTTTAGCTATAATTCCAGAATGGGGGATAGTGTCGAAAGCCTTGGCGAGGTCCAGATAAGCTGTGTGAACCACCTTACCCTCGTCTACGGCTTTGGTGACTGCCTCAAAGAAGTCAATCAAGTTCTGAAGGCATGATCTGCCTTTCACAAACCCGAACTGGGTGGGGTCCAGAGTTTGGAGGTTACCAATGTCTTTGCTTATTCCTAACCTCTAGCTAGATATTGGTATATCTGTTCATTACTGTGTTTCATATTGTATATATATATATCTAATGTTTGCTGTAGTATGTATTATTTGCTACTGTATGTATATTCAATTGTTCTTCATGTACTCTGCTGCTCATTTATTGTTCTGTGGAGCTTTTCTCCCCGGGCCTCCACTGAAAAAGGACCTGTGTCCAGTTGGAATTTCCTGGTAAACAAATGTAAATAAATACATAAATAAATAATTTGTCTTACCCTAAAATACCCTTCTTGATCTGGTGCTCCCAAATCTCCTGGCGAAATAGAAAGCACTAACTTATTACAATTGATTCTAGCTTTCTTACCACCCTATATAAAAGCTAATAAAGCTTTCTTTAATTGTCTCCATATTTTGGAGTCTGGTTCAACTGGGTAAGCCTGACTAGTGTACAGCACTAAGGGCACTAAAAACGTCTTCATGGCATGTATTTTGCTATCCAGATCCATGTGTATCATGCACCATTGCCTAATACATTTTACTGGTTTACTATGCCTTACCCGAATGGCAGTCAGTCGAATAGCCAATGTCCGAAATCACGGTTTCCAAGGGGCAGGAAATCGAACCAACCATGGTCAACCAAGGTTAGTCGAGTTGCATGGTGCACTCAACCTTTTAACAAGTGACGTGCCAAGACTGTGGAGAGAGGTCATGCTTCAATGAGGAACAGGAAAGTAGCTCATTTCCTCACTGTAGTGCAAGCTTGGAGTTGGTTTATTTAATGTACAGGAAGTGCAGGGGGGCATAACCCCCCCCTGCAAAATAGTAAAAGTAAGCTAAGTAAAACCCATTCATTGTAGTCAAGTTAGGATCTCAGCTGGAAGACGGGACTGTTGAGAATGTCGTGTAGGCATCTTTGTATTTACCATTTTCGACATTCCGGTTTTCCGTTGTTATCATCTTCATCATTCTTTTGACATTCCGGTCTTCCGTTGTTATCATCTTCATCATTCTTTTGTGATGTTACACCTGTTCAACCCAACCCATTTCAACCATACCATAGTAAACCTATTTTACTATCATCTGTTTTGTCTCCTGTCATATCTCCTGCACTGCCTAGGCTAGATCATTTTTTACCCATATTCCCAGAAATCTAACTTTATCGTGTTCCCATAGGTAAAGATAATGTTGCTCTAAGTCAAATGTTAGGATATAATTTAGTGTGATCATTTTTTTTTATTTTTGTCAAATTTAAATTGTATCCTGCAATATATTGATATTCTTTAAAAATTTGGAATAATATAGGTACATATCTCCCTGGGTCACCTAAGTACACTGTAATATTATCAACAAATAGTACAATTTTTCCTTCCTACCATATCAAGAAAACACATTTATCATGAATTCCCTGATCCTAATGGCTGGTGGCTCAATATTTAGAGCAAATAATAAAGTGGCAAACTCCCAGCTAGACAGCCTCTAACTTTAATATTAGCCTCTGACTTTAATATTTACTTTTGCAGTCAAGTAAATCCTTCATAATAGACTCACCAATGATCAGGAATCTCAAATGCCTTCAAAACCGTAAATAGATATTCCCACCGCACTCTGTTGAATGCTTTTTCTGCATCTAATCCCACCATTAGAAGGCTCAGTTGCTGAGATTCTACAACACTCAACATAATTGCTTTAGTAGTGTTATCAAATGTTTCCCTACCTCCTACAAACCCACATTGATTTAAATTAATAATCCTTGGTAGTATTTGAGCTAGTGTTTTAGCTAGTACAGTACAGTCCAGTGGCCTAAAGGATAAGCCATCAGGCTCCTGAGCTGGGGATTGTGGGTTCCCTTCCGGGTCAATTAAAGTTTAAATATAACATTACATTCATATAGTAATGTAAAAATGAGTCTTTCAGGTTAAAACACCTACTTAAAAACAACTTTTAAGTTGCCATCCATTTTCTTTTCCCCATCCATGTGATGCAGAGGCCATCCCTAACCATATTTAAGCATAACCTTGACCAATGGATGGGAAATCAGAAATTCACCCTTGGTCTGGTCCCCATGTCTCAGATAACCAGAGGCATACAGTAATGCCCAAAATAACATACCCTACCCCCACATAACTTCTAGAAACTTCTTCTAATAAATGTCCATGAAACATAAGGACTCAGTTGGGTTGGATTGAAAGGCTAGGCTTATAAAGGTCCTGGTGTTTGTTAACCTAATATATAACTATGAACCTACAAACATCTTATAATGGTATAATCCTGATTAAATATTAAAATGGGTCTATATGTCTCCAGGTCTGCTGCATCCTTTTTAATGGAGTATTAGTGAGGTGGGAGAGTTTGACAGTGGTGAGAGAGTTTTGTGTAATGGTTAAAGTCTTTCCCTTACAAATGCAAAGTACAGGTTTTGATTCTGACCTCTGGTTATTGGCTAGGCTTGTAATAATCTGCAGACTGATAGTAAAGCATTTACATATGAACCTATAATTGTTCATCAATTTTGGCTTTAAAATGCCTTTCAGTCTAAAAAGAAGGATGTTATAAATTCATTATTTAGGCACATAAAAGACAATCAAGTTCAGAAATAGGTCACTGTACACTGTGCATTATAAAAAACTAAGTTAGCACAGTCTTTTTTACAAATTGAGAATAATCTTTTTATAAACTGCTGATGCTCAGTACACATAAAGGATTGTTCTGCTGTAAACATGTTACTCTTGTAACAACTTCAGCTCTGCTAATTCGGCTAAATGTAATGGATCCAATGCTTCAAGGGCCCCCAGTACCTAGTGCTGCCTTCTTTGTATGTTAGTGCCAGGTAAGTGGTTATGCCACCTGAAAAATTCATCTAAAGTACTTAACAGGTTTAGGAGTACAGACTTCAAGCTACCAGTGACAAACATGAAGTTTTTAAGGAGGATATATTGTACTATGGACAAATGATTGACTAACATGAATTGCAAAAGTCATAGGATAAGGCTGATAGAACAATGTTAAGTGCACCACTGAGTGTGTTACAATTAAGATCTGATTTGTACCAGCTGTGTAGCATACAGGGATAAATCCCTGACTGTGGCTCATGCGCCCATGGTTTGATTAGTGTCCTGGGTGCCAGATGCCCCAGGTTCAGTTAGTGGTCCAGGTGCTGGAGGAGTCATGGGGGCTTGTGTGCACATACGCAGGTTGCACACTGGTGCAGAGTGGAAATTGTGTGGAGTGCTTACTGCAAGGGAAGTATGTCCTTATGTGAGTCACATCAAGTCATTAAAGTGGCTGTTGCCCTCACAAAGGCATACTTCGTGTCCCCCCACAAGGGGTTGACGTAAGAATATTAAGAGAATAAAAACAATCCACAGGCAGATAATAGGGTTAACTATCCCCCTGATGGGAAATTATGTGCTGTAGGGGCAAAGGTGGATGTACTTTTGAATTTGCTTTTGTTGCAGAAGTAAACTGATATTTTCTCCTAATCTACCATCCAGCCTGCTGTACAAGGACATTTCCTACAAGAGTTTGACGATTTTCTTGTTGACTCAGGACTGGGTTGCCAACACCTTGTTGTACCTGGTGACATCAGTATCTGCACTGGACAAATCGATGGAGTATATTTGTGCTTTGAATGATTTTGATATTGCTCAGGTTATTTACAATGCAGCACATGAGTTCAGACATATTTTGAATTTAATCCTCCTATGACATGTGAAGATCTTAGAGCTGATGGTGGAATCAGTCTCGTGGTCTGACAACTTCCTTGTCCTGTTTGCTCTGAAGATGCCCCATTTTAGCTCACATGCTCCTGAACTGAGGAAGATACTTTCTCTCAGTCATTTTACTCTGGCTAGTTTGTCCTATGTGCACCTTTGGTTTCTCCAGATGATAGTACTGGTTTTCGTGACTCCTTGGATGATAGTACTGGTTTTCGTGACTCCTTGGATGATAGTACTGGTTTTCTTGACTCCTTGGATTATAGTAGGTCACTGATCTTGACACGTGATATGTTAGTACCAAGCCATGTCAAGAGGTATCAGTCTTGGTTCAGCCATGAGCCCCACTTACTGCAGCATCAGATCGGGGCACATGTTGGAGCATAGCTGTTGGTAAGCAGGTTCGCTGAGTGAAAAGCTTGACATGTAAGAACGTTATGCCTTTCACTATTCTGAGAGCGCTTGTAAAAAGAAAAGTTAGCTATCGAAGTGAACACTATCTAATGAAACGTTAGCTATCGAAGTGAACACTATCTAACGAAACGTTAGCTATCGAAGAGAACACTATCTAACTGAATAGCCAGCGTTTTCTGGGTGGATGATAGGCTGTGCAGTCCAGCCTACTTTACCACCCACTGAGCCTTTTCTACCTTGCTATCTGAATCACATCATCATTTGTTTACTAGAAAGGCTGCTGCTGTCAGCTCAGACTTGCTTTCTCATAACTTCTTGGTATTAAAACTTGTTTTAAGTACCCCTCAGATGGTGTTTGGTTCTCGTTATTATGATGAGCTTTTGTCTATCATCTCAAGTTGTTATCCAATGATTTGCAGCCTAGATCCATGTCCATTAAGGTTGTTTTTTGGCTAGTCTTGATTGCCTTGGTCCAGTCTTCCTTTAAATTTTGATTTCTTCAATGAAGTCTGAGTGTTCCCTTCAGCCTTGAAGAAGGCTCCTGTGTCTTCTGCCACTGGAAAAAATATCTCTTGACCTTAACATCCTTGATAACTGCCTCCCTGTCTCTAACTTTCTCTTCATTAATAAGACTATTGAGAAGGGCATCTACATACAGCTTTTGATTCCTGTCTCACACATAGCTGAGTCTGGGTTCCACATATGCCACATATGTCCTTATTTAAGTAGTCAGTGATCTCGTTATGGCTTTAGACTAGAGATGTTATTCACTACTGGTTCTCCTTCATCTCTCAGCAACATTTGACACCACTGATTATGGAGTGTAGATTGACCACTTAGGATCTTAACTGTAGCATCTGTTACGTAGTTTTATAGTAGTTTATCTCATACCTCTCTTGCCATTTGGGTATTTACACCTCTTTATCTTTACCCTCTTGAATGTAGGGTGCTACAGGGATGGGTGACAGGTAGTCTTCTATTCATGGCCTACATGCTTCCCTTAAAAGATGCAATTAGGGACAGGGGTCTAGCATACCTTTCCTTTCCTTAAGAAGAAATGGCGTATGTATATCCTTGCTAAAGAACTGAATGCCATCTATCCATGGCTTATGTTATAATCAGCTGAAATTAAGCACTCCCAAAACTGATGCCACAGATATTCATCCAACCTTGAGAGAATCCTCTGCTCCTTCTCTCCCTAACTTAATCATGTATGGAGGTAACAAACCTTAGTTTGCCAAAAAGGTGTGCAATTTAATTTAGGAGTGATCCTGGATTGTCAGCTGCCATTTCAGGGTCAAATGTCTGCTTTTGTCAAAGCTTCCTGTTTTCATCTCGGGGACATTTCTACGGTCAACACCTATTGCCTTAAGGTGATCTGTGGGTTGTCATTAATACTTTAGTCTCTTCCATTTTCACTCACTGTAACACCGTCTACCTAGGACTACCTGACACCAAGATTGACAGCTTACTTCATGAAGCCAGTACATTATGCTTGTCCTGCATAGCTTACACTGGCTTCCTGTTTGGTTTTGAGTTAATTTAAAAATCTTGGTGTTAGTACATACTTGGATGCCACTTACTTGAAGGAACTTGTGATAGCATATTATAACTCCTAGGACTCAGCTTCCAAGGGACTGTTGGTTTTCTCCAGGTGCACTTAGAAACACTTGACTTTTACTCTTTTGCCTTCTAAGCACTACACTTGTGGAGCCTACTGCCTCAGTGGCTTCATGAGTTACCCCTGACCCTTGTCCATTTTCTGTAAGTCCCTTAACGCTGATTTGTATGAGCTTACCTTTGATACTGTGAGATGATTATTTGATATTTTTTACTCTACCTGATTTTACTTATTTGCCTGCTTTATTGGACTTATTTGTGTGTTTTTTTGTTATTTACCTTTTTGATTTTATGTGCCTTTTTATATCTATTATTTTCTGTTAAAGCACCTAAAATAAATTTGAAGTTGAAATTGGTCAAGCGGAGGACTGGATCCAAAAATGTTCTGTTTTAGACCTTGGAAAGTGTTACTACAAACTCCTACCAAACCATTCCACAGGGCTATACCCACTGGATGTGCACTTGCAGATGGGGTATAATTAAAAATGCTCTGGGACCTGTGAATAGGCTTTCTTAAAAAACAAACAAACACATAGACAACAAAAAAAAAAACAAGGAGGCAGATAATGTCAAATGTAATACAGCACCTTATAGAACGTGTGTATATGGCACATGTATCAAACAAATCCCAGCCACTGGGGATGCACAAGCCAGTGCATTTCTTTGTGCCAGTCCCAAGCCCGGATAAATGGGGAGGGTTGCTTCAGGAAGGGCATCCGGCGTAAAACTTTGCCAAATCTTTTCATGCAGTCACCAGTTAATATTTCCATACTGGATCGGTCGAGGCCCGAGTTAACAATGACTGCCACCAGTACTGTTAGCCAACAGGGTGCTGGTGGAAATTGGACTACTGTTGGCTGAAGGAGGAGAAGAGGCAGAAGGCATGGCCGAAGGCAGGAAGAGAGGAGAAAGGCTAGGACTGTGGTAGTGAGGGTCAGAACTTTGAATGTTGGCAGTATGACTGATATAAGGAAAGAGCTAGCTGATATGATGGACAGAAGGAAGGTTGGTATATTGTGTATGCAAGAGACCAGATGGAAGGGGAGTAAGGCTAGGTGTATAGGAGGTGGGTTCAAATTGTTTTATCATGGTGTGGATGGGAGGAGAAATGGCGTAGGAGTTATTCTGAAGGAACAGTATGCGGAGTGTTTTGGAGGTGAAAAGGGTGTCAGATAGAGTGATGTTTATGAAGCTGGAAATTGATGATGTAATGATTAATGTTGTTAGTGCATATGCTCCACAAGTTGGGTGTGCAACGGATGAGAAAGAAAAATTTTGGAGTGAATTGGATGAAGTGGTGATGACTGTACCCAAGGATGAGAGAGTGGTGATTGGAGCAGATTTAAATGGGCATACTGGTGAAGGGGACAGTGGGGATGAGGAAGTGATGGGTAGGTATGGTGTTAAACAAAGGAATGCAGAATCTGATGGTAGTGGATTTTGCGAAAAGGATGGATATGGCTGTGGTGAATATGTATTTTAACAAGAGGGAGGAGCATAGGGTGACATACAAGAGTGGAGGAAGATGCACACAGGTGGATTATATCTTACGTAGGAGGGCCAGTTTGAAGGAGATTGGAGACTGTAAAGTGGTGGCCGGAGAAAGTGTAGTTAGGCAGCATAGGATGGTGGTTTGTAGGATGATGTTGGTGATCAAGAAGAGGAGGAGGAGTGTGAGGGCAGCAGCAAGGATCAAATGGTGCAAATTGAAAAAGGGTAATTGTGAGGTGGAGTTCAGGGATGAGTTAAGACAGGCACTGGGTGGCAGTGAAGAGTTACCAAATAGCTGGATAACTACAGCAGAGCTAGTAAGGGAGACGGCTAGAAAGGTGCTTGGTATCACATCGGGACAGAGGAAGGATGACAAGGAGACATGGTGGTGGAATGAGGAAGTACAGAAGAGTATACAGGCAAAGGGGTTGGCAAAGAAGAAGTGGGATTGTCAGAGAGATGAAGAAAGTAGACAAGAGTATAAGGAGATGAGGTGCATGGCAAAGAGAGAGGTGGCGAAGGCTAAGGATAAGGCATATGAAGAGTTGTATGAAAGGTTGGACACTAAGGAGGGAGAAAAGGACCTGTACCGATTGGTTAGACAGAGGGACCGAGCTAGGAAAGATGTGCAGCAGGTAAAGGTGATAAAGGATAATGAGGGAAACATAATCACAAGCGAGGAGTGTGTGTTGAGCAGATGGAAAGAGTACTTTGAGGGGTTGATGAATGAAGAGAATGAGAGGGAGAGAAGGTTGGATGATGTAGGGATAGTGAATCATGAAGTACAATGGATTAGCAAGGAGGAAGTAAGGATAGCTATGAAGAGAATGAAGAATGGAAAGGCTGTTGGCTCAGATGACATACCTGTGGAAGCATGGAGATGTTTAGGTGAAATGACAGTGGAGTTTTTAACCAGATTGTTTAATGAAATCTTGGAAAGTGAGAGGATGCCTGAGGAATGGAGAAAAAGTGTTTTGGTACCGATTTTTAAGAATAAGGGTGATGTGCAGAGCTGTAGTAACTACAGAGGGATTAAATTAATCAGTCACAGCATGAAGTTATGGGAAAGAGTAGTGGAAGCTAGGTTAAGAAGGGATGTGATGATTAGTGAACAGCAGTATGGTTTCATGCCGGGAAAAAGCACTACAGATGCAATGTTTGCTCTGAGAGTGTTGATGGAGAAGTACAGAGAAGGTCAGAAGGAGTTGCATTGTGTTTTTGTAGACTTGGAGAAAGGATATGACAAGGTGCCTAGAGAGGAGTTGTGGTATTGTATGAGGAAGTCAGGAGTGTCAGAGAAGTATGTAAGAGTGGTACAGGATATGTATGAGGGTAGTGTGACAGCGGTGAGGTCTACGGTGGGAGTGACGGATGCGTTTAAAGTGGAGGTGGGGTTACATCAAGGATCAGCTCTGAGCCCTTTCTTATTTGCAATGGTGATGGACAGGTTGACAGACAAGATCAGACAGGAGTCCCCATGGACAATGATTTTTGCAGATGACATTGTGATCTGTAGTGAGAGTAGGGAACAGGTGGAGGAGACCCTGGAGAGATGGAGATATGCTCTAGAGAGAAGAGGAATGAAGGTCAGCAGGACTAAGACAGAATATATGTGTGTGAATGAGAGGGAGGATAGAGAAATGGTGAGGATGCAAGGAGTAGAGGTGGCGAAGGTGGATGAGTTTAAATACTTGGGGTCAATAGTTCAGAGTAACGGTGAGTGTGGAAGAGAGGTGAAGAAGACAGTACAGGCAGGATGGAGTGGGTGGAGAAGAGTGTCAGGAGTGATTTGTGACAGACGAGTACCTGTAAGAGTGAAAGGGAAAGTCTACAAGAGGGTAGTGAGACCAGCTATGTTATATGGGTTGGAGACAGTGGCATTGACAAAAAGGCAGGAGCTTGAGCTGAATGTGACAGAGTTAAAGATGTTACGATTTGCACTGGGTGTGATGAGGGTGGACAGGATTAGGAATAAGTATATTAGAGGGTCAGCCCAGGTTGGAAGGTTTGGAGACAAAGCCAGAGAGGCAAGATTACGTTGGTTTGGACATGTGCTGAGGAGGGATGCGGAGTATATTGGGAAAAAGATGCTAAGGATGAAGCTACCAGGTAACAGGAAAAGAGGAAGGCCTAAGATAAGGTTTATGGATGTGGTGAGAGAGGACATGCAGGTTGTTGGTGTGACAGAGCAAGATGCAGAGGACAGGAAGAAATGGAAACAGGTGATCCACTGTGGCAACCCCTAACGGGAACAGCTGAAAGAAGATGATGATGATCAAACAAATTAAAAGATAATATTGAGACCCTCTGCATTTGCTTCACTGATATTGACAGCGTGTGAAAACAGCTATAAAATCCCTTAGTCCTGTACAGGGAGCAAATTCCCCTACTGCATCTTTGGAAAACACTTTATCATGATGTTGGATCATCAAGCTTTGTGTTAATCTTCAAACTTAGGAGCGGTCTGTGCCTGATAACTGTGACACAGCTATGATATTGGTTACCGCTCATTGGAGCAGGAGTTCAGAGGATTGTAGCAACATGACACAAATGATGCATTTTACTTTTACTGGCTTAGATAACAGAAAAGCAGTGATGACCCAACCCATCCGAAACATATTACACTACGTGATTATCTACAAGTTACAAATGCTGTCAGCTAGGCAGAAACATGGAGTATCACCGTGCTGTCGAGTTTGTATTAGTACAAATTGGTGGCCAAAACACAGAAATTCCCACCCCTAGCATTGAATATGTAGGACAGATCAGCTGGAGTTGTGACAATGAACCCTGATGTGCAGTTCTTGAGTAGTAGTTCATTCTAAGATAGGTACTGGAGTACTACATCTTTGGATGAAGGATGCTTAGGAACCATAACTTTGAAGAGCTTGATGCCTATTTATGTGAGATCATGTGGCACCGATAACTGGATTGATGACACAGCCAAATGGAACAGAATACACTTCCTAAGTACCCCTGCACACAGGAAATGGGCAACAGCAGCACCTTGCCAGTGTACATCTGTTGACTTTGTGAGATCATTTTTATGTATTTTATAAGTCAGATTCTAGTGGATATGCATTTCCAATGCACAATATTCATATATAGATTCAGTATCCGCTAAGTTTAACATCTACAAGAAATGGTTTGCCAAAGCAAATTGCTGGTGATAACAGGTGATGGTTTACTTCAGAGAAGTTCTAAACCTTAGTTAAATAAACTAACATCAGGGATTTTACTTTAGTTTCCTGCTTTCAAGCCACAGATAGGCAAAATGAAAGATGTTTTTAGACATTTAATAGTCTGTCAAGGCCATGAGCCAACCATGATTGTACAACACTAATTCCTCATTCTTATATAGAAGAACTGGTTATGCAAAAACTGCTACACTTTAAAGATTGTTTCTAAACACATACTTAAGATTACGTATGGGCCTCCTGAAACCAGAGGGAGGTAAAAATGAACAGATTAAATACATGAATGAAAAATAATTTCACTGCTATGTTTTAGCATGGGCTGTCACAATGACAATAGGCCGACAAATCAAAATACCCACAGAATATGCCTTTTGAAATACACATATTGGTTAGAGCATACCCCATCTGTGGCTGGTATATAGAGCGCATTGAGGTGCTCACATAAGACATGATCGACTCCTCACCTAAAGATGTCATGTACAACAGATTGGATGCAGGACAACTTCACTGAGTATGTAGACCTGTTTAGAATGGGTTTCATTATGTAGTTCGTGAACCATATCCCTGTGAGCTACATCGCTGAAACCTGAAGGCTGCAGTAGCACTTTGCTATAACCAAAGCAATAAAAATAAGGAATTTGTAACTCTTCAAACGCAGCTGTCTCTGTTAGAATGCAGCTAGGTAGCTGTCCTTAGGGATCACTGTGATGTACTACATTTCTTTTCATGCTGTACAGTTGCAGTGATTGTGCTTTTCAGCCGTACCGCTCTGTGGTAAAGTGCCACTGCAGCCTTCTGGTTTTGGTGATGTAGCTTGCAGGGAAATGTCTCGTAAACTACATGCCGGAACCCGATTAGGATGTTTGGAGAGTTAATGTGGCACACCCCATCCGACAACAGTATGTAGGCTACATTGGTCTGCTTACACAGTAGATGTGGGACATCCCACCTGGAGACACTATGTAGAATAGATCGGATGGTTACACAGTGAATGTGGGACACCCCACCTATGAACAGTTGCAGACAAAATTGGAGTGCCCACACAATGGATATAGGACATACCACTAGGAGATGATATGGAGGCTAGATTTGGGGTTCTCAGTTGATGTGTGATACCCCACGTAGTGTAGGTATGTATACTAGACTAGAGTGCTGTCACAGAGATTGGGGACCCCCCCCACCTTCAGATGATATGGAGACTAGATTGTGGTGTCCACAAAGTAGATGTGGGACACTGCAGATGGGGGCAGTTTGCAGAATAGACTGGGTTAGCAACACATTGGATAATGGGAAAGCTCACCTGTCAGTGGTATGGAGACTAGATTTGGTTGAACACACAAGTGGATGAGGCGTACACCACCTGGAGACTAAATGGAGATCAGACTGGAGTGCTCACACAGTGGGTGTGGGGCACACTACCTGAGGAAGGTATGGAATCTAGATTGGGGTGCCCATACAGTGGGCATGGAACATGCCACCCAAACAGTATGTTCACTAAATTGCAGTGCTCATACAGTGCAAAGTAGATAGATCAGTAGAAATGTCAGGAATAATTAAAACAAAGAAATGCTGAGTGTGGTCAGTAGTATTGAAGCTGGTATCCTGACAGATAATGCTTCTGAGGGTTAATGACCTTTTTTGCCTACAAGACTGTTTCTTGTATTTCCATCTTTCCCAAGCTTACATATCTGTTTCCATTAATAGCAGTATAGGAGCCGGTTGGTTTAGTTGGCTAAGGTAATGGGATTGCCAGATATATTTAAAATGCAGGAATATCAAGCAGGAGCATTTGTTTACATGTATGAGTTGGGAAAGCTTTATTGCAACTGTGAAAGGGTTAAAGAGGTAATGTTGCCATCTGTCATTGGTCACACAGCATATTTAATTTTGAGAAAGTAGGTAGAAAGCAAGACAAAAATCAGAGCCGATGATACATTCGTACATTCCCCTGATGGTTTCTCCAACAGCCATGTTACTTATTGATCCTTGGTCATTTGCTTATTGTCAGAGCTTTGAGCTGCAGTGTACATCTGACTTGAAGTCACAGACTATGTAGTCCAGATGAGGTGCTTATGAGCAGCTAGTCTATAGGACTGGATAACGGGCACATAGCAGGTCAGTATTTTACTGGACAGGGCTCCATGTCCATGAGAATATGGCTATCCCAGAGGTACAGACTTTGTCCTGCTTTTCCTTTGTAAACTCCATGGCATGTACTGTTTAGCTGTAGCATGGTGTACTATTGACCCTGTGTGTATCTCTAGGCTGCTTCCCAATTCCCTCATTTGCTGTAAATCTGTAGGCGGCACAGTACTGCCCTGCTGTCCCCACTATTACGTCAGACTATGCCTCAGATTTCTCATGCTAAGTAAAACTGTACATAGTACTGGAATGCTCTGCTTTCTTCAAGCTTCTCATGTGCAGTGAAAACTGTAGAGAGGACAGAACCTCTCTGCTATGCAGTCTGGCTGTAATTTTAGACTTTAATTCAAACTCCCACGGTGCAGTAAAGCTTTCGGGAGTATAGAAAAGTACTTCAAAGAGTCCCATAAAATAGTATTGTGATTAGAAAAAAAAATCAGTCCCTTTAGAAGGCCTGTCATTAAAATAGTTAAACTTAGTTTCGTTTGCTGGTATATACCTAATTATAGCCAAATTCTCACTAAGTATTTAAATTCCTAATAATAATAAATTCTGATTTTGTAAGGCACATGCAAAACCAAAATGAAAACAGTGAGAGTCAAGATTTTACTTTTAGCAAATATTTTGCCTAATGAAGAGATTTCAGAAAATATAAAACAGGAGACTAACAGCAGATTTTTTTGTTCTATTGCTCAGTATTACTGCTGGTTTGCTGCTGCCCATGAATGTGTTGCTCTAGATGACAGATTGGAAAGGCTGATTCCATAAATATTTCAGTAGTTCAGAAAAACCTGCAGTATAAGAAACTCCTCCCCAGTTGAAAACATGAAAGAATATCAACAAAATAATCCTTGTTGGTGATGAAAAAATCCAGGTGTGTAGAAATGTATAGCAAAAAAAGTAAAATTCTCCATCTTCCTGGTTTAATTACTTCAAGTCTTTTGGATTAATAATACCATGATGGGAATGGACCCCATTCCTAGATCAAAGTATGATTAAAGTTTATGAAATTAGTATTGTTTTAGTCTTTGATGTTAGCGAAAAGTGCTGTTCGCAGCACCCGCAATGTGCCCAGAAATGACTCCTCCTGCAAATTATTTTTTATTAGACCCATTGCTCCTACTACTACTAGAACTGTCTGGGTATCCTCTTCCGCACTGCCCTTGTTTCTGTCTGTAAATCCTGGTACTTTATGGCTTTGTGTCTCTCTGTACATAAGACACTGTAGTCACTGGGTGTAGCGATTTCAATGATCAGTGATACTTTTGTCTTCTTTTCATGGACTACTGTATCTAGTTTTCTCGCATCTGTTTTTTGAACTGTTGGTAATGGGTGATCCCATGTGATATAAAGTTCATCATTCTCTGTAATGCTTTGTGGCTCATGCTTCCAGTGCTTCTGAGCTACTTCAGTGTTGTAATGTTTGCATGATCCCCAATGCAACAGTCGTGCCACATTATTATGTCTTTCAGTATACAGGCCCTCTGCTATTAGGTTATCAATCTAGCCACAAGATGTACAAGTGTTTCCAGTAATGTTTTACAGAACCTGCATTTATCTGTTTCTCTCACATGCTTATTGGACTTTGTAAACCAGTATGTTCAGTCCACTATCATGGGCCACCAGCATCAACCTTTCATCTTTTGGTTTAAATTCCCCTCTCCTTAACCATTCCTGCATTAGCCCTTGAATGACACAAGGTTGTTCCAGGAGTTTTCTGTACTTGCAACTATATTTATGCCTTTTCCACATTTCTTGCCTTCTCATTTAATCATCTGATCCTTCTCCTTATATTCTTTCTTTTGTTTTGTTTTTTTTTGGCACATTCAGTTGCTGCCTGATTTTTATCTACTTCTGTTTTGGTTTCCATTCCCATTTGACACTGATATGCTTCTGCTAAACTAAGCAGGGCAGTCATCTTAGACGTGTTCTCTTCATATTTCAAAAGTTTCACTTTGAATCTGATGAGGTCTGCAGATATGTATGCAGTCATACAATTGCAGATCTATACATGTAGTCAGTTTTGAAGCGGCCCACACCTCCTTTAGAGTGAGAAATATATAATCTTGGTAATACACTGATTTTTATATATCATTCGATAAGCGTGAAGCATTTTCTTGTTTTCCTGTCCAACTAATCCAATTCCTTTTGGGGCCAGCCAGTCACCTCAAAACTATTAATTAGAACAGAAAGAGCAAATTGGTTTATAGCTTGGACTTTGCTCCTAGATATTAATTTTAGTCTTCTAAAATGTTCCTCACTGAGTTTTGTTCACATTTATTTGTGTTTTATTGTCAATCCTTCATCAATTCCCACATATTTATACACTCCCTCCTGCTCAGGTTGGTTTATATCACATTCCTGTCCCAGACTGATATTTTCATTGTGCTCCAGTTTTCTTGCTTTAAATGTTACTTTTGCACATTTATCAAGACCAAATGACATTAATATATCATCTGAGAAAGGTTTGACCACTTGCAGTTGTGCTTTCAACTCTTCATCAGATGAACTCAACAGTTTTAAATCATCCATAAATAGAAAATGAGAAGTCTTTATACTTTGTTGTTTTCTGGGAGTCAAATTATAACCATGACCTAATCTGATAAGTAGACAGCGTAATGGGTTAAGGGCTAGACAGAAGAGTAGTATTGACAAAAGAGTCACCCTGGACTATCCCCCTTTGAATTTGTATCCAGGGATGATAATTTGTCATTTATCATGGCTTAGCTGCTAAGTGGTTTGCCATTGTTTCATAGTCATTGTAATGTAATTGATTACTGTAGCCCCATCTCCCATTAGAATGACATTCATTTGGTGATATGCTCAGGGCCTTTAAAGCAAATAATAAAAAGGCTGTTCAGAACAACAGAAAGCTCCACCTTGTCACACAAAAAAAATTGCAAAGAGACATGAGAGTATCCAAGCAGAGCTTCACGGATACTGTATGGTAGAAACTCAGTATGGCTCAAATATGTAAGCTTAGAGATCAGTATTGATAGGCCAGTTAAAAGTGGCTCATGGGTCAGATTTGGCTTGCAGGTTGAATAGCCATAGCTGACCATTTGTGATGCATTTATATTCTGAGGGGGAAAAAGAGTGTTCCTGGTGATACTATAGAAGGGAATCTACCTTTTTTTTTCTGTGGGGATGATGGTTATATTATTAAATGAACAACTTGAGCTAAAGAATGTAATGTTGGTGGTTGATATTATTCATTAAGAAAGAATTGTGCATTGTTATGAATTCTGAAATGAGAACTAGATTACTGATTCAGGTTTAATGTTCAATAGAATGATTGATATGCACAGAGCATATGAAATTAATTTGTTACATTTAAACCAACCCACAAAAGAGCTTGAATTTTTAAAGTAATCTACAAATAAAAGGACGTTAAAGTGAGCAAAAATAGAGTAAACAATGAAACACTATTATTTTAAAAAGCACGAGTGACATGATGTTGATAAGTTTTATAGGATGTGTGGCTATAAACATGATAAAAAGTAATGTTGTAGTTGATTATGTAGAAGGTGTGGGAAAATAACTTTATTAATACATGTTAAATGGAATGAAATTAACTTTGTTAAAGTATATAAAATGGAAAGAATGATTTTCAGTGAAGGAGATGACATATATGGGAGCAGATTATTGAAAATGAATTGCTTAAGCTACATTCTGTTGTGATTGTACACTAAGTTAATACATGCAAGAAACGGGCACAGAACATGGGCTACTACATAATCAGTTAGAATTATGAACAAAGAAGCTCAAAATGAGTAATCAGTGTGGTGTTTAAATTAAACAGTAGTGCAATGCATGCCAAAATGTTTGTCCAAAAATGTTTCTTTGCTTGGTGCTTATGAAACAATTTCACAAACTAGTCTTGATAAGGACTGTTCAAGCTGTGTACTTTTAATTACCTGTTGGAGGGTACAGAGAGCTGTTACACAGACAGTAAAGACCATAGTGAAGAACTTCTCTAAAGCAAACTTCACACTACTCAAGACTGGTGTGGTATCCTTCAAGGCCCCTGAGCCAGTGGAAACCACAACCCAAGCTGCGGAAACCCTTACAAATGCCTTCTATGAACACCTCCAGGACTGCATGGATCAGGCAATCCCAAATAAAACCAAGACTCTTTCCACAAAGGGCAAACGTCCAGTCTGGTGGACCCCAGCCATTAACAAACTTTACAATAAGAGGAGAAAGCTATTACATGATAGAACAAAATCCATAAAAGGGAAGTCACCCTGATCATTATTAGTAAAAAAATACGAGCACTCATAAAATCAACTAAGGCCAATTTTGAGAGAAAAATTGCCATGGATTCAAAGGACAATCATAAGGCCTTTTTCAGCTATGTTAGGAACCTGGGTGGAAACTCCCAGATATGCTCAGAATTAGTCCAAAATGATACAAAAATCACTGAACCCACAGACATTGCCAACATACTGGCAGACAGGTTCAGTGCAAACTTCACCCGCCTCTCCCCGCGTAAAGGAGAGCTAACTATCCCAAGCGAGTGTAGCCGCCCGGGCATCTGAAATGCGCAGGTGAAAGCTGCTCTCTAAAGCTAAAAACACAGCATCAATGGGACCGGATGGTGTCCCCGGCTGTGTGCTACACGAGCTAAATGAGGAATTAAACCCGCACATAAGGCAGCTGTTTAATCTCAGCCTTACCACAGGATATGTGCCCAAGGAGTGGCGTACGGCAACTGTGGTCCCACTCCACAAAGGTGGCGCCTCTACAGACCCTGGTAATTACCGCCCCATAAGCTTAACAAGTCTAGTCTGCAAAGCTATGGAGAGGATCATAATGGAGCTCATAAACAAAGATATAGGGGACTTGCAGACATTGAACCCGACCCAGTTTGGCTTTGTCAAGGGAAGATCATGCCTTTTGAACTTGGTCGACTTCTTCGAAACAGTCACCAAGGCCATTGATGAAGGAAAGGCAGTCCATACAGCCTACCTTGACCTTGCAAAGGCTTTCGACACAATACCCCACTCAGGTATTGTAGAAAAACTTACCAGCTTAAATGTAAACCCATATGTCACAAGATGGGTTGCAAACTGGCTTAAGGACAGAACCCACAGGGTTAGAGTTGCTGGCGCTATGTCAGACTCCAAGCCGGTCACAAGTGGTGTCCCACAGGGCTCGGTCCTTGGCCCCCCTATTGTTTGGCATCTACTTCTCAGAAGTACAGGCCAACATGGGAGGACTTTGGCTGACAAAGTTTGCAGACGACTGCAAACTGGGCCATAGTGGAAAGTGCATCGGACACGGATATCCTTCAGAAGGGACTCACGGAAACAGATAGCTGGTGCCAGAGCCATGGCCTGAAGTTAAACGCCAAAAATGTATAGTCATACCCTTCGGGAAAAACAAGGTAACCCCAAGCTACCATATAGGTGGCAATCCACTAAGCACAGAAGAGGTTATCAGGGACCTGGGGACCCAGGTTGACAGTGGCCTTTCTTTTGACACTCACGTTGCTAAAGTGGTTAGAAAGACCTTCTACATTGCCCACCTGATCATGAAGGGATTCACATCCAGATCTAGTGAGGTCATTGTTCCCCTGTACTCTTCACTTATCAGACCAATGATCGAGTACAATGCCCCATTTGGGATGTATCTCACCCGACATCTGCAGCAATTGGAGAGACCCCAAAAGTTCCTCACCAAAAGGATAAAGGGACTCCAAAATCTGTCATATGCTGCCAGATTGAAGAAACTCCAGCTCTATTCAGTCGCATACCATCTGCTCAGAGGTGACATGTGCCTGACATACAAGGCCATGTCCAACCCGAAATTAATGGACATGCTCCACCTCAAAAAATCCAAATCCACCAAAACCACTAGAGCAAGCGACTTAAACCTTAGCACGAATATAAATAGGACGTGCTGGAGGGATAGATTTATCACTCAGAGACTCCCTATGCTGTGGAATAGAATCCCGGTCCATGTGAGGCAGAGCACCTTGCTGACTCTGTTCAAGAGAAATCTAGACCTGTGGATGGGAGATCATAGGTTTACCCCGGGAATCATCTCTGTGTCACTGCTGGACAGAGGCACAACAAACTAATGGGCACAGTATTTTTTCATATAAGGGGTGGCGTAAGCCACAAAAATTTGGGCTAGGCTTATAAATGCCTTAGGGCAGATAGTCTAGTATAAACCTATGAACCTATGAACCTAGTAGTGGGGCTTGATTTTGTTACTAATATTAATTATAATGTAATGCTGTGCAGGCATGTCAGAGTGCAGTGTAATATGAGACTGAGTTACTGAATAGATTCAGTAGAAAGGGTTCCTGTCAAGTCATCAGCATCAGTCATTGTTTCGGAAAAGGCAAATATATTGAGATAATTAGATAATTCGATCTTCTTTGATCATCATGTTATAGCAGTGGTTAGGAAATCCTTCTATCTTGTACATTTGATCCCGAAGGGTATCTATTCTAGATCCAAAGACGTCTTTACCCCTCTATATTCCACATTGATCAGGCCCATCACAGAGTACATTACCCTCATTTGGGTGCATCTTATTAAGCATATAAGGCAGTTGGAGAGACCACAGAGGTTCCTAACAATAAAAGATCACAAGCCTAAAAGACCTGAGCTATCAGGAGATGCTGGAGGGTCTAGCATTGTATTCCATGCCCTATAAACTCCTTAGGTGCAATTTATGCCTTAGTTTTTGGGCCCATTAGGGATCCAACAGTTCAAGACTTATTATATCTCCACAAATTAACCAGAGCAGTGAACACTAGTACCAGAGATCTGAACCTGCTTTGACAAATAAATCATGGTAGAGAAGCAGCTTTGTCACATAATAACTACTCCTCTGGAACAAATTTCCACTCCATATCAAGTAGTGTGGCACATTACCTTTCTTTAAAAAAAGAGTTAGACATTTGGATGGGTATTCACAAATTTATCCCCAGCATGACTGGCCCAGCACTCCTTGAAAACAGAGGTAAGGTCTAAGGGTGGGTACTGCCAAAGTTGTAAATGGCCACATAGTCCAGTTACTTTGCAATTTCTATGATTCCTCTGAATATTTATATGAATAAGAAGGATCGAGCATAGATCCAAATGGGTGATTTACAGGTCCAGCTCAGTGTTACAAACTGACAAGAGTAACCATAAGCATTCTTAGAGTAGCAGATAACAAGGTAACATTTAACATTAGTTTAACATCACCAAGGTACTTTTTATCATTTGAGTAAATAAAGAGATTGCTTCTTATTTTCAGTACATAAGCAGTGTTGTTAACATATTAGAGGCATATGGAGACTTACACTTTCCTGTCCTTTCTTGCTAGCAGGGGAGAAGAGGGTTGGGGTGAAGGTAGACTAGGTAAGTAATCGGGGTCTGGGAAGAAATAGAGAAGAGACGGAGGAAGAGGAACGAGATGAGACAGAGCATGCCAGTGCAAAGGTCCATGCTGAGTGAAAATTGACTGTTCTGGGAAATACTTGACTAGGTAATGGGATTACTATATAAGCATTTTGCACTTTGAATCATTTGAATACATATTGTTTGAGGTGTTGTCTCAATTGTTGGTAAGAATCAATAGTTTTAATTTTGAGGGGGCAGGGACTCCTAGATCCTAGGAGCCAGAAATGCTGCTCTTTTATTAAGGGACTGGTAAATTGTTTGACTTATCTGGTTTATTATGAATCCTTCTTGCTCAGCAGTATTTAAAAATATCAGGAAAATGCATAATAGGAATAGTGATTTCAAATTAACTGCCAAGTAACAGCTGCAATGAAAGTGGTCTCTGTATTACTTGCCAGGCCTTGAAAATAGAGTCCGTATGAGCAGCATAACTAAGTGAGACTTCACAGACTATCACCTTTCTGGATGAGGTCTACATCCTCTTCACAGCTTCTAGAAGTATATGTAAATTAACCAACACTGTTATATTTCTTGGCAACTACAGCAGAAGCACCAACATTAATCACAGTACCATAACCAATGCCTGCCATCCATTGCAGTAGCAGCAACAACAGCAATGCTACATTCAGCCTATGAAAACTCGTAAAGCATCTCACAGTAGTAGCACTGACATCCTCACTGACCCCATTCTGGCTATAGTGTACTCCACACAGAGGAGGTGAGTAAGTACTGCTGCTTGATGTGAATGCCTGAAAAAAATCATAACTGACTTCTGGATTTTAGATTTAGGCACAGTAGGCAAATCTGTTACCTCACTATGTCATCCATGTTCCGAGATAGTAATGCACTTCAGAAGTGCACAGTGAAAATGAAGCCATGTGCCTTTTGCACAAGAGGGTATTTATTGGTTATCAATGATTTGAGTCTGTTCTTAGGCTAAAAGGAATTTAGCGTATGTTCCCTGTACTTCCTCCTAACCTTCCTCTGGCAAGGATAACTGATATTTTTGACTAACCGAATGCGTATTTCCAGTTTTGATTTCTTCCCCCTTCCTTTTGTACTCTCCTTTGTGTTCACCGATAAAGCAACAAGAGTTGTCATAAAATACACTGAACTCGTGGAGATTCATCAGTACAACAGCAACTTCTGAACCTTTGCATATCTCATGCACTGGTTCCTCACCAGCTGGGGACAGAAGGAACTAAAAGATGTTTGGGATCATGCTTTTGCTGTTCTGTTTTGCCATAGGCCACAGTGGTTCAAAGAAAACCTCATGTCAGACTGATGTAGACACTTAAGACCACTCAGTTCTTTTTGTATACTAGGAAGAAAAAGGGCCCCCCTCCACAAACAGAAGATCAACTGGAACTAACAGCTAAATGACTACAGGTCAGGTATTTTTACGTTCTGATCTGTGTGACACCTGCCATCTTCATTGTTTCACTGACAAAACATCACAGGAAACTTTTGGTTCATTAGTCATATGAAGAAGACCCTTCTGGTCCATACTTATAAGTCAGTACTCACTCCTTGCTCTGGTGATGGAATCTGAACAAACCGACACACAGTAGCTCTTAGGATGGATGTATATATCTAAAACAGTCTGTGGCTTGGGCCACAGATCCAAAGTCAAGTATTCTCCTCACATAATTTAGTTATGCATGCAATCCAAAATGACCTATGTACTTTTGTGGAAGCTGTGAGTTAAGCATACACAAGATGCTTTTAAAGACAACTGGAGGAAAGTCTGACATGGAAGAAATATGGAACCAGATCTCACAATTTTACAGTGAAGCAATGGGAATTTGTCAATATATAGCACAGATACATATTTCAGGTAATGGCTCATTTAACAAACAAGCAAAATTAAGGCAGCCTCTTTTTAGTTTTGTCAGATCACGTATTTATTCTGTGTTTTACATTCATAAAAGAAGCAGCCACAAAAAGAAAACATTTCTGTGCCCTTCAAAAGAAGCTCACATATGAGAATTATAGCTTTTTGTGGACATTCTTAACAGAATTGCTTCTGTGGTCCATGAATTATTTGAAATGCAGTTATGCATTAAGAACCTAGAGTCTATGCTCTCTCCCTCACAAGCCAGTATATCTGGCACTGAGAAGGTTCTCAGCACAAACACCACACCTCACTCAAACACCACCTACACCTACACCTACACCACACATACCCACATATGCGAAGGTCCTCAACAAAAACCTACCCAAACAAAAGAGACCTCGAAGGCAAAAACACATGCGAACTCCACTGCCCATCACTGTGTCTCACAGCCAATAAAGCCTAAACATAAATACAACATATTAGTCATAGGAGACTCCATTGTGAGACAGACAGATGTGCCCCTCACCAGACTGGATAAGGAGAAAGTCATGGTTAGTTGTTTGTTAATTGCCAGAATCTGCCATATCACCCATGCACTCAAGTCTCTCAACAACAAGTACTGTTATGACTCTGTCACAGTCCATGTTGGCATGAATGACTTGAGACATACCTCCCTGGACTATATGAAGAGAGATATGATCGATCTCACTGAATATGTGTCCCAGGCAGGTATGTTTCAAGCCTTAAGCAGCATTCTACCGTCACCCAGAATGATGCCTCAATACAAACAGAAAATGATAGACTTTAACAATTGGCTTAGTTTCTGGTAACATTCAAAGGGGATCCAGTACATGACAGCCTGGGAAGACATGATCGACAGACCATGATGCTTTGGCAGAGATGGCCTGTATCTGTCTCTCTTAGGCTTCCGGCTTCTGGCAAAGGCTCTTGCCTCCCCCATAGTACCTTTTTAGGCAATGCCATGAGGTCAAAACTACCAACATGAAAATTTCATCAAAACGCAATTTAAAGGTAATGCTGCTAAATGCTAGGAGTCTAAACATGAAACTGCATCATTGCAAGCATTCCTAACCCTGGAAGATGCTGACATTTGTGCAGTCACAGAAACCTGGTTCAAAGTTGCAGACAGCACCCCGGCCATACTAGGTTACTCATCCTGTGATACATTCAGACCCCAGACCGTGTGCAGCAAAGTAAAAGGAGGTGGAGTTGCAATATATATTAAAGACATACACACCTCCAGGCTGGTCAAACAGTATGACACACAGGAGACACTCCAGGTGCAGTTAACCATTAACAAGACCCCTATTCATATCATAGCTAGCTATAGGCCCCCAACTTTGACTAAGATGCCCACTCCACCTATCTGGACCACTTCGAATCTATCAAGATTCAGCCCTTTACCCTAATCCTATGTGACTTTAGCTATCCAACCATAGACTGGAAGAACTACTAATGCCAAAACACAAATGCCCAGTGATTCCTTGATTTTGTCAATGCAACAGGTACTATTATGACTCTGCTGGTCAATATACCCACAAGAGGTGATAATATCTTGGACTTGGTATTAACCAACATGAGTAACCACTGCAGGATCCCTACGTTGTCATCCACCGTGGTAAGATCTGACCAAAAAGTGCTCACTTTCGAAATCACCCCCCCCCCCCCCAAGCTAGGGTCAAACAAAAATTCTTCTCCAAAGCTGATTACAACCTCCTGAGGGAAGCTATAAACAGCTTCACAAACCCTACTCCTCCATAGGAACTGGCACATATGTCCAAACCTACACCAAAGTACTATACAAGCATTTATATAGCTGCATGGAATCTGGAATACCAGACAGGACAAAGTCACCATCCTCAAGGAAGAGTAAACCTGTCTGTTGGACATCTGCAATAAATGAACTCTATAATAAAAGGAAAATATTGCTGTCCAGGACCAAGAAGGAGCAGGTGCCTAACTGGAAGCAATCTCTCCTTAGCCTGAACAAGCAAATAAGAGCACTAGTGAAATCCCCCAAAGCAAACTTTGAGTCCAAACTTACCACATCCAGTAAAGACAGTCATAAGGCCTTCTTCACATATGTCCACAGTTTCAAAGGAAGCACTCAGATCTGCTCAGAATTGGTGGTCAAGGACACCACATACACAAATGCTGTAGAAATAGGCAACCCACTGGCAGACAGGTTCAGTGAAAACTTCACCTCTCTGCCCCCTATCAGTAAATCAAGACATCCCCAGCACCAGCCCCCCCCCCTTATCTCTAGGAGCAAGTCATCACTGCCCTCTCAAAGGCAAAAAATACAGCCTCCATAGGACCAGATAACATCCCAGGCTGCATCTTACATGAACTCAGGAGGAACTTGCTGCACTATTAGGCACCCTATTCAAACAAAGTCTGAGTATCAGCTTTGTCCCAGCCACTGTCATCCCTTTGCACAAAGGTGGAGCATCCACCAATCCAGGAAATTATAGACCCATCTGCTTAACTAGCCTGATCTGCAAGGCCATGGAACAGATTATCATGAATGTCATTGACAAGGACATTGGCAACCTCCAAACACTCAATCCCACACAATTTGGTTTCATCAAGGGGTGGCCATCCCTGTTACACTTGGTCAACTTCTTTGAGACAGTCACCAAAGCCATGAATGAGGGGAAGACCATGCACACCACCTACTTTGACCTGGCCAGGCCCTTTGATACTATTCCCCACTCAGGTGTAATAGATGAACTCTTTCAACTAGGCATAATCCATATGTTACCAGATAGGTAGCAAATTGGATCACTGATAGAACCCACCTAGTCAAAATAGGGGAAGCCACCTCAAGCAGTAGACCTGCAATGTGAGGTGTACCCCAGGGATTGGTCTTGGGGCCTCTGTTGTTTGGAATATACTTTTCTGAGGTGCAGGCCAAAACCAGTGGACTATGGCTGACCAAGTTTTCAGATGCCTGCAAGCTGAGTGCTGTCATCAATTCCCTTAGGAATGTGGACATCCCCCAAGAGGGTCTCACCCAAACAAATGACTGGTGCCAGAAACATGGCCTCAAACTGAATGCCAAAAAATGCATCATCATCATCCCCTTTGAGAAAGTGATGTTCCCAGAAATTATCACATTAATAACAAAGTCCTAAGCATGCAATCAGTCGTAAGGGACTAGGGCACCCAGGTTGATAGCAAAGTGACTTTGACCACCATATTGTCTCTGTTGTACAGAAAGCTTTCTACATGGCCCATCTCATTAGTAAAGGTATCTCATCCAAGAGCAAGAAGGTCATAACATCCCTGTATTCTTCCCTTAAAGACCCATTATTGAGAACAGTGCCCCTTTCAACATTTACCTCACAAATCTTATGCAGAAGCTGCAGAGACCACAGAGGTTTCTCACCAGGAGAATCCAGGGCCTCAAACATCTACCCTACACAGATTGGTAAAAGCCCTGTCCCTCTACTCAGTCTCATACAGACTTCTCAGAGGTGACCTCTATCTGGCATACACAACAATCGTAGACGTTGATGGGAATACTGCATAGCCGCAGGTCAAGCTCCACTTGAGTAATCCACACACGTGACCTCAACCTGATGTGTGACATCAATAGGACTTGGTGGGACAAATTTCTGTCCCAGAGACTCCCCCTTCTGTGGACTAGATTCCCTCTCCACATCAAGCAGAGTACCTTATTAACCCTTTTTAAGCTCAACCTGGATAACTGGATGGGGAACAGAAGATACCCCCTCCCCCCAGGAACCTGTGTCCTGCTGGGCAGGGCATCAGGTGCTGACTTGTTGGAACATGGGCTAAATTCTCGGCTAGGCTTGTAAAGGCCTCAGGGCCAGTCTAGTAACTTCTTATGATCCTATGATAATATTCTATCAGTTCTCTTTGTGTCTGTTAGGAGGTGCCTTATCAAAACTTGTTTGCATCTCCAGTGATAGACATCAAGATTACGACCTGCTTCCTAAACAAGAAAGAATGATTTTTCATTTTCTGGTGTCACAAATTCATCATGGCTTTTCTGTCCATTCCAAAGTAGTCTTTTAAAGCGAGAGCCAAGGTGATTTTGATTACTTCTTTTTCGCCCAGGCAGCATTGGTTCCCATGCTTTCTGGAGCAGGTGAGTACAGTGTTAATTCCATTACTTCTGCTCAATGACTACTTAGCCAAGAGGAGGGGTTTAGTTTTGCTCTAGCTTATAATCACAGTGAGATTTAAGGATGACTTCACTACAGATTTGAGGAGCCCTTGAAGCACATAAGTCTGAATTAGACACAGTTTTCAATCCTCTGTAAAGGATATTAAATTCTCTTGGAACTTACATTGAATACTTACTAATTTTGTCTTGCCAACCTTTAAACATTTTTACTTTTTATTAGCAGACTGGAGTTCCGCTGTGGCGACCCCTAACCGGGGAAAGCCAAAAGACACAACTTTTTATTTAAAAAATGGGTGTTTTTTGACTGGCCAAGAGCATAAGACAGAAAATATACCTCAGTAGAAATTAAACCCAAACCACAAAAAAATGTTTAAAGAGACTTTTCTTCTTTTTTCCCATGATCATGCAACCTTGGAGTTGTCAGTATTTAATAGGGGAAGCAAGGGGGTGCAGCCTTCTGCCTGAGAGTGTGTATTTTTGGGGTAGGGCTTCGCCTCTTAGAGAAAATGTCATCCATTTTGTTGTTACCCATGTTTTCCAGCAATGCATATTTTCAGATAAATTACCAGATGATGAGACAAACCCTCATGAAACCATATTCTTTGCCTTGTTCATTTTAGTTCAAAGAATTTGAGAGATGTCAGCCTTTATGGACTTAGACGTTTACTAAGTCATCCATAAGGTCAGAGTTTCTCTTATAACTAACATCTTATTGTACAATATACATCACTTCTTGCTTTCACTTACTTCATACATTGTTTATATATGTATATATATATATATATATATATATATATATATATATATATATATGTGTGTGTGTGTGTGTGTGTGTGTGTGTGTATATATATATATATATATATATATATATATATATATATATATATATATATATATATATATATAGATAGATATATATATATATATATATATATATATATATATATATATATATATATATTTTTTTTTTTGTAGTTGGATAAGATTACTGGAGAGAGATATTTGTGTTGCCTGAAAATACCTTTGTTTCCTGAATATTTGCATGCAGCTGCATTGCCCTTAGACATAACCACGTCTTTCAGGAAGATCACTCTTTGCAGCACAAATCAATAAGTTCAGTGAGTTGTGTGGTACAGCATGCTGGATCTGTTAGCTGATTGCATTCTCTTCTGTTACAGCAAGCATTCATGTCTGTCAGTAGGTAAAGGCAAGGTCCATTCTTCTGGGGCACTGAATACTTTTAGGGTACTATCTGAGTGCAGCAGTCAAGTAACTTTACTTGCACATTGCCTCATGCTGTCCTTAGTAACGCTTACTTTGTCGTAAAGCCATATTTCTACCCTGCATTGCAAGCATCCTTTTGAAGATCCCTTCTACCACTGTTTGAGTATTTATTATTATTTATTATAGAACGACCCCCCCATTAATATTCCAAAACGTGCACGCTGATTGGTCAGTGTGCACGTTGTGAATCAGAGTTATAGTAATGGAAAAAGGTCTGGTCGCCCGGACTTTTTCCATTAGTAATACTTTTTTTTTTTTTTTTACAGCAATGGAGAACGCAAGATCTCCGTTGCTTTTTACAACCTATCTTGCTATGTTAAACGAGTTTAATATAGCGAGACAGCTTTAAAAAAAGCAACGGAGCATCTCCATTGCTTTTTTTAAAGCTGTCTCGCATTGTTAAACCCATTTAACATAGCGGGACACTTTAAAAAGCAACGGAGATCTTGCTTTCTCCGTTGCTTTTTTCAAAACTGTCTCACTATGTTAAATGGGTTTAACATAGTGAGACAGCTTTACAAAAAGCAACGGAGATTCTCTGTTGCTTTTTTAAAAGCTGTCTCTCTATGTTAAACTCCTTTAACATAGTGAAACAGTTTGTAAGATGCAACTGAGATCTTGCTTTCTCCTTTGCTTTTGCCCACAGCTCTGATGTACTGCATAAGCATACGCATGCACAGTACATCAGAACTGCCGCAGAATACCAGACAGCTGCGGAAGGGCAGCAAGGAGGCATTATACAATGCCATTACTTAAGAAAAGTAATTATTTTTTTTCTTAAATAATGTCATTGTATAATAGCAGTAACCCACTTCTGGGTGTGGGTAAAGCTGGATTTACCCACGGTTGTCTTTGTTTGGCCACTCGGGCTTCGCCCTCGTGACCAAACATATGGTCATATATATATATATTTTTTTGATCATCATATGTCATTCCCTGAATATTGATTAACTGATACAAGTTTTCTGGTTACAGTTTGTGTGTGTCAACTGTCCCTTCTTGCATTTTTAGAGGGCTTTGTTTATTGGTTGCCAACACTACTTTTGTTACTGAATAATTACATTAATACAAACGGAACTCTATTGAGTTCATGCTTTTGGCTTAGGTTCAAGAAGGTTTCCTTTCTTCTCCCAACCCCCCTCCCCCTTTTTTCTTCCTCTATATGGTTCTTGTTTGGCTTATTCAAAGAACATCTTAACTGGCATATTTGGGTGCTTGATATTATTCCTCAGGTTCACACATTAGCTATATATATATATATATATATATATATATATATATATATATATATATATATATACAGACTAAAAACATTTTATTTTGGCCTTAAAAATATACTAGTTTCAAATACAGATATAACAACTGCAGTTACGTATGTACTCGTATATGTGTTGGTGTGTTTAGACACTGACACTAGCATATGTATGGGGGCAGGATTGTGGTGGTGAACAAGTGTAGAGGTGCATGTGCATCATCTCACCTATAATTTTTGGTGGCACTGGGATTGCCCCCCTGATAATTGGAATAATTTTCGTTATACATTTTTGCTTAACTTTAGGCTTACTACCATTTGACAGTTTATTGGCATATTATTGTATATCAGCTTTTATTCTATCTGGAGATCTGAACAGATTTCATATAGATCAGCTTATTATCATGGATCTTGAACAAATACTTCAGGGCCTTTGTGCCGACAAAAATGATATCGGGGTTTTTGGTATACCCGAAGGAGATGGTCTTCCTCAACCCATGGATCCAGTTGACGGATGCAATGATGCTTTTTATAAATTCAGCAAAGGCATGAAGAATTTGAGATCTAACATTTGGCATTTGAGGTTTTTCAAAGCCTATATAAACAAACAAATTACGCCTAGGGGCTTAAGAATCAAAATTCAACCTTTGGTGAGCAAGATAGATGACATCCTTAGCAAAGAATGGCATTTGGCACAACAACAGGCATTTATGAATTTCGTTCAGATTTTAAGTTCGTATTATGAATGGACTATTGAAATTAATATTAAAGAAGTTGGTGATCTGTGTGGAGAAGCTAAAACATATGATGGTCACCCACAATTTTCTATATGCCTTAATAAACTGTCAAAGGAATTGCTTTTGTTTGTAAAACAGACTAAAGAAAAAAAGATTAAAAAATTCAACAGAGATATTACTGACTATCAGAGGGGCTGACCCTTTGAGGCCACCAAAAATGTTAGGTTCATGGAAACTGGCCAGAGGTCTGGCAGATATACCAACCCCCAAAAAAGATCTAGTTCCATGCTCAAGGGGTCTCACACATGTAGTAGCACCTCAGGAGATGATTCTTCGACAACTGATACGGGGGTATTTGTACTGGTGAGTCTCAAACTCCCAGAAAGACTAAAAGCCAAACACATTCTTTAAATTCACTAGGAGGAGGGGTGGGAGAAAGCACAGGAAACACCAAGATAGACACAATGGAAGCACTCATCCAAACATTCATGACACGATAGATGACAATATTTTGAATATTTCCAAAATTGTCTTGACAGAAGATCAAAAGAAAGTGTTAAATAAAGGTTTAAACTTTGTTCCAGGTTTTTTTGTGGATGAATTTCATATTGTCAAAGATGTTAACGATTTTTGTTGCAGAATCAACCTCAAATTGTTTTTTGGATCCAGATCTGATTCTCAAAGATCCACAGAATTCAAATTCCATAAATCCAATTTTGTTCCACCTATGAATCGGAATGTGGCTATCTTTCAGCAAGCTGTACTCAAGGACATACATTTCAAACTAGACCACTTTTCACCTCTGAAACATAATCTCTCTACCCCTGAACTACAGGCTTTACAACAGCTCAGGGACAACAAAAACATTGTTATTATTCAGGCTGACAAGGGTGGGGCAATAGTAATCATGGATACAGATTATTATCTGGGGGAGGGAAATGGACAATTAGCCAACCCATCCCACTACATGAAAATGCCTATTGACCCCACCCCGAACTTTAAAAGAGAAACTGACAATTTTCTTGAGTTAGCAGTTTTGGAGGGCATTATATCAGACACAGTTAAATCACAATTAATGGTACGGGACCCACAGCAACAGATTCTTTATTTACTACCTAAGATACGCAAGTGCCTGAACAAACCACCTGGTAGACCCATTGTGTCTGGTATGGGGTCATTGACGGAACCACTGTCTGAGTTTTTGACTTCATACTTGAAACCACTACTAAATTTGATTCGAGCAAGGATACAAGACACCACTCAATTCTTATCCATTATAGATGATAACCAGTTAGAACCTGAGTGGTTACTTTGTACATTAGATGTCAAGGCTTTATACACCAATATACCACACTGGACTGGACTTGAGGCCCTCAAGTTTTAGTTAGATAGAGCCAAATTATATCCAGTTGGTTTCAATACGCTTTTGATTTGTATGGCGGAACATGTTTTGAATAAAAATGTTTTCTACTTTCAAGGTGAATGCTATTGGCAGTTGAAGGGTACCGCTATGGGAGCCTCTTTTGCTCCTATATATGCAGACTTATTCATGGGCTACATTGAGGAGCAACTCATCTATGATCAAACACATAACATCTATCTTGAGGAGCTGGATATTTGGCAACGTTATCTTGATGATTGTTGGTTAGTTTGGCATTCTGATGAAAAATATTTGGCTGAATTTGTGTCATACCTCAACCATAACAAATGGGGTATTGAATTTACTTCAACTTATCACCAAAATCAAATCAACTTTTTGGATGTAACAGTCATCAGGAACCCAGATGGTACTTTACGAAGCAAAACATTTCGTAAATACCCGCAATACAATACTTTATTACATGCAACTCGTATGCACCCTAGCCACATCATCCGGAACATACCCAAATCCCAGTTCCTCAGGATACGCAGGATTTGTTCCACAGAAAATAACTTTGAAGAATCACAACAAGATCTAACCAACAGATTCAGAACCAGGGGGTGTAAGGAGCCTGGCATTCAGTTGGCACGTCACTTTGCAACCAATTCCACCAGAACTTCCCTTCTCAAATATTGTGATAGAAATAGGGATGCACAGGATGGAGGATTACGGTTTATTACTACCTATGGGCATAACATCAATTTGATTAGAAATACCAGGATGAAACATTGGAACATCCTCACTGCCAATGAGGATATTGCCCCCTTAGTCGGTAACACTTGTCAATATGGTTACCGTAGAGGGAGAACACTAAGTTCATTTTTTTCACATTATAAGAGGATGGGTTCAGGTGGCATTATACATCAACAACTTACGATGACTGGTGACAAACTCTGGGGCACTTATCAATGCGGCCGTTGTTCATCATGTCCATTTATATTCACATCTAAACAATTTTCCAGTAAAAACACCGACAGGATTTTTAACATGAAATTTTTTGGCAATTGTAATAGTGATTGGGTGGTAAATCTTGCGACTTGCACATGTGGTTCATTTTATGTGGGTCAGACATCACGGGCATTGAGATTACGCATGTCGGAACATCGTAGTGACATTCGAACCAAAAGAGAAACCAACGCTCTGTTCAGACACTACACACAACATCATACTGCTAGATTTCAATTTTGTATTGTAGATAGAATTTTGGGTGACAGATCCAACAAACAGGGATGGCATTCCATTCTCAACCAGAAAGAGAAATATTGGATTATCAAGCTAGGGGCACTATTTTCTCCTGGTTTAAATGATCATTTATAACTAATCAATATATCCAATATTGAATGTATTATCATACTTATGTTTTATTACCATATTTGCTACTTGGATCATCTATTTTTTATTTGTTACTTTTTATTTTCTAGTTTGTATTTTTCCTTCCAGTTTTTCTTTCAGGCAGAATTATGGGCATGCCTAAAATCCTTTGGAAGCAACTCATTGGTCTATGGACCTTATTTAAACCTGCATTTGTGCATCATTTCCTGTTTGTACTTTTCTTGTTCCACTGAGGAAAGCCATGTTAGGCTGAAACCGGTCTGGATTATTGAACTGTTCGATATGTATTAAAATACTTAAGTTTTACCTTAGTGTTGCTGTAGTTTTGTTGCTGATATATACTGAGTTTTGTGCTGGCATTTTTTCAGTTACTGTTTGTTTTGCCTTGCACTTGGATCCTACTTAGGTTCATAGGTTCATAGGTTTATACTAGGCTATCTGCCCCAAGGCATTTATAAGCCTAGCCCGAATTTTTGTGGCTTACGCCACCCCTTATATGAAAAAATACTGTACCCATTAGTTTGTTGTGCCTCTGTCCAGCAGTGACACAGAGATGATTCCCGGGGTAAACCTACGATCTCCCATTCACAGGTCAAGATTTCTCTTGAACAGAGCCAGCGAGGTGCTCTGCCTCACATGGACCGAGACTCTATTCCACAGCATAGGGAGTCTCTGAGTGATAAATCTATCCCTCCAGCACATCCTATTGATATCCGTGCTAAGGTTTAAGTCGCTTGCTCTAGTGGTTTTGGTGGATTTGGATTTTTTGAGGTGGAGCATGTCCATTAATTCCGGGTTGGACATGGCCTTGTATGTCAGACACATGTCACCTCTGAGCAGACGGTATGCGACTGAATAGAGCTGGAGTTTCTTCAATCTGGCAGCATATGACAGATTTTGGAGTCCCTTTATCCTTTTGGTGAGAAACTTTTGGGGTCTCTCCAATTGCTGCAGATGTCGGGCGAGATACATCCCGAATGGGGCATTGTACTCGATCATTGGTCTGATAAGTGAAGAGTACAGGGGAACAATGACCTCACTAGATCTGGATGTCAATCCCTTCATGATCAGGTGGGCAATGTAGAAGGTCTTTCTAACCACTTTAGCAACGTGAGTGTCAAAAGAAAGGCCACTGTCAACCTGGGTCCCCAGGTCCCTGATAACCTCTTCTGTGCTTAGTGGATTGCCACCTCTGTGGTAGCTTGGGGTTACCTTGTTTTTCCCGAAGGGTATGACTATACATTTTTTGGCGTTTAACTTCAGGCCATGGCTCTGGCACCAGCTATCTGTTTCCGTGAGTCCCTTCTGAAGGATACTTGCAGGGCTTTTCTCTTTTAATGCTGGATTTACCCACGGTTGTCTTTGTTTGGCCACTCGGGCTTCCCCCTCATGACCAAACCGCACCAGCTGTGGGTAAATCCAGCATTACCCACACCCAGGCATGGGTTATTGCTATATTATGACATTTTTTTTTTTCTTTTACATACATTTCTCTTGGAGCTGACATTTTTCCCAGCCATAGCTCTGTGTTCTTCAATTGTTACAATTGTGTCTTGTTACTACTACTTACTATACTTGCTTCCCACTTGCATGTGACAGTCACTATAACAGTAAAGCTTTTTTTCTTTTTTTTAACAAAAATCATCTTTATTAAAATGATCACGTATGACTTAGGCAATCATACAATTATATAAATGAAAACAAACCATATTGACATATTTGTAGTTGCAAACATTATACATCACTTATAATCTGCACAGTCATTGTCAGTCAAACATTATAAAGCTCATTCAATTCCTGCCTTCCCTTAAACCTCATTCTTCCTCCGAAACATTATTCTACGTGTAATATTCCCACAATTTCCATTTTTTTCTGTGTAATTTTCTCCTACCCTTTTCAAAGGATCCCACTTCCAGTTGCTTTATCTCTGTTACTATATTCACTACTTCTAGTACACTTTGTTTAGACTTTGTTTTCCATTTTCTAGTAAATGCTTTTTTGGCAGCCACCAAAATTAGACTCAGCAAGGCCGTACTATGTCTAGGCAATTCCAATTCTGTATTATAGTTCAAGAAATCATTTCCTTAGTTACACCACTTTGCTCACGCAGTATTTCTGTTAGAATAGTCTGCATGAATTTTTAAAGTTTGCAACTTATTAAACTTCCAAAAAATATGTTCCCATTTTCATCTCTCTTCACCATCAAACCTCCAGCATTTGCAATCTACCTGAGGAAAAATTCTTTGGGATCTGCTTGAGATATAAAAATACCTATGCAAACACTTCCAAGCAAAGATCCTAAATCTTGTAGACTTTTTTTTACATATTTGGAAACCATACATTTATCTTTCCCATTGTTTCTTTGTAAATTGCTTTTCCAGTCTCTCTTCCCAATCCTCTCTAACCTCCTCTGATTGATTTCTACAGTTATCATGCAATATTTATATGCCCTACTAATTATCTCTTTTGTAATAGCAGCTTCTGTTATGGATTTCACTGAGAACTCTACCAGAGCAGGTCTTTCACACTTAAGATTCCACTCTCCCTTTCTCTTTGCCTGTACTCTGATATCAGTCCTTGATAGGAACAGCAGATCTTTGATATTAATTCTTGAAATAAGTAAGGATTTCTAGTCTCTTTCCCAAAGGAACGGACTTTTGAGTTTTGGGTGCCTCCAAATCAACTGTACTTTATCTTAAAATTATAAACTAATCATTATAGGACCCATCTCTGTGGTGCAGCTGATTATAGCCCTGACCACAACCCAGATGACGCAAGATTGACCAGTGTCTCTGGAGGCTGCAAGAGTCAGCTGGTGTGTGGCAAGAGATGTGTGGCTTATGTCAGGGCACTTGCCTGGGAGGGAAGATCCTGGTAGCACTTCCTCATGTCCCAGGAATGGTGAGGGCTGGTATCCCTGAGAATAGACTATGGGAAAAGGACATGTGTGGGATCTGCCCAGGCTAGTAATAGTAGCCCTCACTATAACATGACACGGAACACACACACAACTCTGTATCTGCCATATTTTGCCTCTCAGTAATCATCTTGGGATTAGTGTTTCTGCTTTCTCCTGGTGAGAGAAGGACTACAGGGAGAGTATTTTCTGGAGACTGCTGCTCACCAGAAAGCCTAATAACTGCTTTATATGTGACAGCTTGGAATCTGTGCTTATATTGTGACCCTGGTAAAAGAAGGAGCAGAGTGCATTGATTCCTGACTGCTTTTAGTTAGAGAGTGAGTGTCTGTGTTTAACGTACCTGGTTGGTCTGGTTGCTATTTGAGGCATCTACCAGAAAAAGGCTACAATCCTACAGACCTTTACATCATCTGGGACAAGACTGGGGATCACCAAACAGGCAGTGGCCTCCTTCTCTTCTTGGGATTGGTGCTAACATTTTGCTTCTGGTGAGAGAAGAAGCAAAGGAGCATTGTACCCCAACAGAGTGAAGCTGTGCTGAGACCAGCATTAGTAGTAGCCAGGCAGTAGCCATTCATTAGACTCCCCTCTTGTCATCATTCTTGACAAGCTAATTCTTTATTTTTCAGTAAGTACTGCTTGATTTGTTTTTAACTTCAGAATATCTGTCTAAACACTTCATCCTTAAATTTTCCCGGTCTACATATTAGTTTCCCCTCAAGTGTTTGGCAGTGCTCTGTACAGACACAGACACCTCGAGTGACATTTTTCCTGTAAAAGCACAATTACAATTTCTTCAATAACTAGTTGCACACAGGACAACTAGTTTGCAGTGACAAGCACTGTCCACAGAGTTGCAAACCAGATACTCCTGACAGTAATTGATATTCTCACCCCAACTGTTTAATCAATAAAAATAGCATCAGTTGCCATGGATATGACCTCTCCTACTGTCTCCGCTACTGGCTTGGTGGCTATGGGCATCCTGAGGCAATGTGACAACCAGTTAATTCTCAAACAACTGATATGATATGTGAGACATGTATTTACACAATGTCACTGGAGGCAAAGCTCTTACATAAAAGTACTCCTAATATCAATAAGGTTGTCAGTGTACACATGCTGCACCCATCACTCACAATTCAAAGCAAACATGTGGACCCGCATATGCTGAGGCACTTACACATAACCCTCCTAAACCACAAAGACCTCCTAGATGAAGTACACATAATAAATACCCTCAGCATCTCCAAATGCGGTCTTTCAAAACAACACCCACATCAACACATACAGCTATATCTCAGGGTGCCTCTACCTCAAAGCCCATAAGGCAATTCGCCACACAAACCAACATTCTAGTCATTGGAGACTCCATCATGAGACACACTGATGTCCTCTCATCAGGCTGAGTAAGGAGAAAGTTACGGTCAGTTGCTTATCAGGGGCTGGGATCCACCACATTATGCATGCACTCAGGTCATCGGATGACAATTACCAGTATGACTTGGTCATAGTTCATGTGGGGAGTAAATGACCAGAGACATACCTCCTTAGACTATATGAAGAGAGACATCATGGAGATCTCAGAATATGTGTCTCAGGCTGGTATGAGCCTAGCATTGAGCAGCATTTTACCTTCTCCAAGGATGATGCCACAATATGAACAAAAGATAATTCACTTTAATAATTGGCTTAGTCTCTGGTGTCATTCTACGGGGGTGCAATATTTGTCAGCATGGAAGGAGATGGTCAACAGACCACTCTGCTTTGCCAGGGATAGTCTGCACCTTTCCTCTCTAGGGTTTCGAATATTAGCTAAAACATTGTCTTCCCTCATAGTGCCTTTTTTAGGCAATGCCAAACTGAAAGTACTTCCAACATAGCAAATCAAAACCAAGAAAATCTAAAGGTATTACTGCTCAATGGTAGGAATCTAAACAAAATACTCCACTCCCTAGAAGCTCTCTTTACCCTAGAGAATGCTGATGTCTGTGCAGTCATTGACACATGGTTTAAAGCTGGGGAAAGCACAGCAACACACATTTAGGCCAGCTACTTCACAGGCAGGGACTAAAGGTGGAGGTGTCTCTATTTACATAAAAAATAAATATACTTCAAGGCTGGTCAAACAGGACAATGCACTTGAGCTGCTGCATGTTCAAAGCACCACAGGTAAAATCCAGTACCACTTCCTTGCAAGCTATAGGTCCCCTTCTATGACCCAGGAAACCCAGACCATGTATTTAAACTTATTAGAAACACTAACCATCCAACCCAATACCATATTCATGGGAGACTTTAATTACCCCACTGTTAACTGGGAATCTAATATGACACCAAAAGCACAGACACAGAGATTCTTGGATTTTGTAAACAGAAACTTCTTGGACCAGATAGTCAATACACCAACCAAGGGTGCAACCATACTGGATCTGGTTCTCACTAATATGGAAGACTGCTGAACACCCCCTACTGTAATACATTCCCTGGTAAAGTCAGACCACAAAATGGTCTCCTTTGAAGTAAAAATAAAACCTGGACCCCAGCTAAACCTGGAATATTCAGGAACTATTCTAAGGTTAATCTCCTGCTATTAAGTGAAAACTTAGCAAAATTTCAAGCACCCATAAACCATTTGAACACTTCTGCCTATGCAGAACTGTTCACAGAAACCTTGTACAAGCATGTTAATAGCTGCATAGAGGCAGCCGTACCCACCAGGAAGACGTACAGAACTAACACAGAAAAACAAGCCACCCTGGTGAAATCACAAAATCAATCAGCTATATAACAGGAGGAAGAAAATCATGGCAAAAATTAGGAGGTGCAGCACCCAGCAGGATAAAAGCACTCTCATCAAACTAAACAAACAATTCATAGAACAAATGAAGTCTACCAAAGCCAAATTTGAGGTATGTTCATAGGTTCATAGGTTCATACTAGGCTATCTGCCCAAGGGCATTTATAAGCCTAGCCCATAGTTATGTGGCTTTCACCACCCCTTTAGTTTGAATAAAAACTATGCCTATCATTTTGCTGTGCCTCTGTCAAGCAGTGACACTGAAGTAATCCCTGGGGTATATCTGCGATCTCCCATCCATTGGTCAAGATTCCTCTTGAACAAGGCCAGCGAGGTGCTGTGCCTCACATGTACCGGGATTTTGTTCCACAGCATAGGGAGTCTCTGGGTGATGAATCTGTCCCTCCAGCATGTTCTATTTATAACCGTGTCAAGGTTTAAGTCTCCGCCTTGTGGTTCTGAGGGATCTAGATTTTTTAAGGTGAAGCATATTCATCAAATCTGGGTTTGACATGGCCTTATATGTCAGGCACAGGTCACCTCTGAGCAAGTGGTATGAGACTGAATAGAGCTGGAGTTCTTTCAGTCGGGCAGCATAAGACATATTTTTGAGACCCTTTATCCTTTTGGTGAGGAACTTTTGGGGCCTTTCAAGCTGCAGCAGGTGTCTGGTCAGATACATTCCAAACGGGGCATTGTACTCAATCATAGGTCTAATGAGTGATGAGTACAGGGGGACGATGACCTCCCTTGATCTAGATGTGAATCCCTTCATGATCAGGTGGGCGATATAGAAGGTTTTCCTAACTACTTTAGCAGCTTGAGTGTCAAACGAAAGGCTACTGTCAACCTGGGTCCCCAGATCCCTGATGACTTTTTCTGTGCTCAGTGGATTGCCACCTATATGGTAGCTAGGGGTAACCTTGTTTTTCCCAAAGGGTATGACTATGCATTTTTTGGCGTTTAACTTCAGGCCATGGCTCTGGCACCAGTTATCCATTTCTGTGAGGCCCTTCTGGAGGATATCTGTGTCAGATGTGTTTTCGACTATGGCGCCCAGTTTGCAGTCATCTGCAAACTTTGTCAGCCATAACCCTCCTGTGTTTGCTTGTACTTCAGAAAAGTAGATGCCGAACAAGAGTGGACCCAGGACTGAGCCCTGTGGGACACCACTTGTGACAGGCTTTGAGTCTGACATGGCTCCAGCAACTCTGACCCTGTAGGTTCTATCACTTAGCCAGTTTGCAACCCATCTTGTGATGTATGGGTTTACATTCAAGATGATGAGTTTTTCGATGATACCTGAGTGGGGTATTGTGTCGAAGGCCTTTGCCAGGTCGAGGTAGGCTGTATGGACTGCTTTTCCCTCATCAATGGCCTTGGTGACTGTCTCGAAAAAGTCAACCAAGTTTAAGAGGCAGGATCTGCCTTTGACAAAGCCAAACTGGGTTGGATCCAAAGTCTGCAAGTTCCCTATGTCTTTATTTATGAGTTCCATTATGATCCTCTCCATGGCTTTGCAGGTAAGGCTTGTCAAGCTAATGGGGCGGTAATTTCCAGGGTCTGTGGAGGCACCGCCCTTATGAAGTGGGACCACAGTCGCCGTGCACCACTCCTTGGGTACGTATCCTGAGGTGAGGCTAAGATTAAACAGCTGTCCTAACTGCGGGTTTAATTCCTCGTTGAGTTCGTGAAGCACACAGCCGGGGACACCATCCGCCTCCCAGGCCAAGGACAACTATAAAGCGTTCTTTAGCTATGTCCCAACCTCAAAGGCAATACACAATTGTGTGCAGAGCTCATCATGGGCGCCAGAACCATAGAGCGCTGGGGGAGGGGAGCCCCCCCACTTTTGCAGATCATCCATGCCACGCCTCCCGCACATATTTCTAGCTGTTTTTTGCGAACGGTTTCGTTTGCCGCGATGACATCAGCACACATATTTCCAGCTGTTTTTTGCAAGCAGAATATTCAGAAGCTGCTGCAGAAGGTATTTATTTCAGAAGCCTGTAATGGAGTTTGCTGCGTCTGGACAGGAACGACAGGCGTTAATTGCAGAGTGGAGCGGACCGAAGGAAACGGAGAGTCTGTCTACAGGAGTTAATTGCAGAGTGGAGCAACGGAATGGAGAGTCTGTCTATCAGAGTGAGTACACTACAGGAGTTAATTGCAGAGTGTATGTGTGTGAAAATGCCCCAGCAGGGTATATCTGGTAGCTAGAGGTACTCAGGCTCAAACCCTGTACCTTGGGAGCAGGTAAAAAGAGCCTAAAGTCTCTAGCCACCATCACCTGTGAATTTATGCCTCACATTTTTGTTCTGTTTTTTCTGGTTTGCAGGAGTGATAAAACAAAACCTTTTATTCTAGCAATTCTCTAAGGTTATAAAATCAGTATTTGAAATGTGTCCCTATTTTGGGGCTGTGTTACCCCATTATTGGCTTTGTTCTGTATTTTTGTGCTAAGAGGTTGAGAGCTATGGTGAGAAGTGAGAACTGAATTCACTAAATGATATGATAGCCATTTAAGTTTGTCTTCCTGTCTTTCAAGAAACTGCTGGTTTAATTTAGTGGTATGTTGCTCTGACTGTAGTGCACAGTGTTCTGGGTTCAAGACTTGGCAGTGAAATGCATGGTGATAACAATGTTTTATGCAAACAACTTTCCAAAATTATATTTCTAAGGTTATAAAATCAGTATTTGAAATGTGTCCATATTTTGGGGCTGTATTCCCCCATTATTGGCTTTGATCTGTATTTTTGTGCTAAGAGGTTGAGAGCTATGGTGAGAAGTGAGAACTGAATTCACTAAATGATATGACAGCCATTTAAGTTTGTCTTCCTGTCTTTTAAGAACTGCTGGTTTAGCTTAGTGGTATGTTGCTCTGACTAGAGCACAGTGTTCTGGGTCCAAGACTTGGCAGTGAAATGCATGGTGGTAATGTTTTATGCAAGCAACTTTCCAAAATTATACATGCAATGTTTAAAATGTGTCCCTGTTTTTTGGCCTTTTGCCCCCCCCCCCCCCAATTGAAAATAAGTTTAAGAAGCTGTGCAACATGCCTATGGCTTACAGTCTACTATGATTCTGTATTTATATATTGTGTGCAGAAGTAGACTGCTATCATGGAAATGTTCTGAATAGGGCAGTTTTGTCATTATTAGTGCATGCATTTTGCTTCATTGCCTACTGGAAAAATGTTCAAACAATAAATTTAAAATGCAGTTGTGTGTGGAAGTAGACTGTTATCATGGAAATGTTCTGAATAGGGCAGTTTTGTCATTATTGGTGCATGCATTTTGCTTCACTGCCTACTGGAAAAATGTTCAAACAATAAATTTAAAATACAGTTGTGTGTGGAAGTAGACCTTTATGATGGAAATGCTCTAAATCGGGCAGTTTTGTCATTATTGGTTAATGCATTTTTGTTTCATTGCCTACTGGAAAAATGTTTAAACAATAAATTTAAAATGCGCTCTAACTTAAGTCTAACAAGTGTGCTGTATTATACAAGGAATATAATTTAATACAATCAGGAAGGTGAATCAAGGAATGCATACATGTATGCATGGCCCTAAAAATGTGTTTGAAAACAGCCCAGAGGAAAGTGTGAAAGGCTGAAAATCATGGGCAAATTTTAATCTTTACTCTTGTTACCAAAGCAATGGATGAAGGTAAAGCAGTTCACACCACATTACCTTGACCTGGCCAAACCTTTTGACACAATCCCCTCCTCAGGTGTAGTACAAAAGATGAATAATGTAGGAGCAAACACTTACATCGCCAGCTGCATTGCCAACTTGGCTCACAGGATGCAGGAGATCAAAACAGGGGAAGAGACCAGTCACCAATGGAGTCCCCCAGGGTTCGGTGCCGAGACTTTTTCTGTTTGGCATATACATCTCAGAAGTAAAAGGAAATACCAAAGAGCTTTGGCCAGCTAAGTTTGAGATGACTGCAAGCTAGGAGAAGTTATTGAATCCCCAAATGACTTAACTATCATGCAGGAAGGTTTGTCCCAAATAATAACTGGTGTCAAAATCATGACAATGTCCTCTAAGAACTGATCCAATTGTTTGGCAGTTGGGAACTTGTGTGTAAAGTGACCTAACTTTTGACCAACATGTGCCCAGCATCATAAGAAAGCCTTTCTATATTGCACAGCTTATAAACAAATTGATTGTGACTAGATCTACAGATGTTGTTGTCCCCCTTTACAAAGCTCTCATTATGTCAATCATTTTGTATAATGCCCACTTTGGCATGTATCTGTCCAGCCCCATGCAACAATTGGAATACCTTCAGAGATACCTTACTAAAAGGATACAAGTCCTAAACAATAGGTCTTGCATGGACTACCTCAAAGTTTTATTACTATACTCAGTATCCTACAGAGTACTTAGAGGTGACATGTCTGGGATACAAAACATCCTCCGACATAATACAGATGGACCTACTAAACATCAGCAAGTCAAATGGCATCAGAAATACTCAGTCCAGGTATCTAAACTGAATGTTGTGGAGAGATGGATATATATCACAGAGGCTACCACTGTTCCGGAACAGACTATCCATAAAAATAAAGCAAAGCTCATCCATCCATATTCAAATGCAACTTGGATCTAAGGATGGGTAATAGAAAATGTACTCCAGGATTTCCCCTCATGCCACTAATGAATAGACGCAGTTCCAAAATGCTGCATCCGTTACATGGCCCCTTCAAATTATCTATGGTATGATCACAGTAGTTCTCACTAGGGCTAGTATACAATTATCAGCCATGGGGATAGCTAAGACCAATCAGAAAATGTTAATTCAAGCACCAAAAGGGAAGGGAATTGGCTAAGCTTAAAGTGTCCTCCAAGTGAACCTATGTTGTGGTAGCAAATAGTTATAAATAATTATCCTTTTTAGTTCACTAAGTGCCCCTGTCACCCGCTCCCCCAAGTCTTTAACAGCTTCTGGCGCCTGTGGAGCTCATTGTAAATGGAGCTACCTGTATTGAGCCAGAAGATATAGCAAACCTCCTGGCTGATAAATTCCAACTTTACTCCTCCCTCCCCCTCAATCTTCCCTCAGGAAATATCATCAAAAATAACTCCCCCTACTATCATTAGGGAACAGGTCCTTCATTCTCTCTCTAAGACCAAGGACACTGCATCAATGGGCCCAGACAATATCCCAGGATGCTTTCTAAATATCATGAAACATGACCTATCAGGGCCTCTGGAATATATAACTGTAACCTCCAAACAGGCTTTGCACCTCATGAATGGAGAAAGGCTACAGTCATCCCTCTGCACAAAGATGGGCCATCTACAGACCCCAGAAACTACAGACCCATACATCTCACTAGTCTTATATGTAAAGCCATGTAAAGAGTTATTCTGGAGATGATCAATAGAGATATAGTAAACTTCCAGACACTGGACCCAACCCAGTTTTGTTTCTTCAAGGTCAGATCATGTCTACTCAACCTGGTGGACTTCTTTGAGAAGGTCACCAAAGCAATGGATGAGGGCAAAATCATTCACACGGCCTACCTTGACCTGGCCAAGGCATTTGACACAGTACCCCACTCAGGCATTGTTGACAAACTCAGCAGGTTAGGTACAAACCTGTATATCACCCGGTGGATAGCCAAATGGCTCACAGACAGGACCCAGGAAGTTAGAACTGGGGAGTCCACCTCTACAATGAGGCCAGTCACAAGTGAAGTCCCTCGTGCATCAGTCCTTGGACTGCTCCTTTTAGGCATTTACTTCTCAGAAGTCAAGGCTAATGTTAGTGGTCTCTGGCTGATTAAAGTTGCAGATAATTGCAAATTAGGAGCTGTCATTGAATCTCACACTGACACAAATGTTCTCCAGGAGGGGCTGACACAGACAAACAACTGGTGCCAGAGCCATGGACTAAAACTAAATGCTAAGAAATGCATAATAGTATCCTTTGGGAAGTCATTCATCCCTGGTTACTATCATATTGACAACACACCGCTTAGAACTGACACAGTAGTCAGGGACTTAGGGACAGACACAGATAGTAATCCAGCCTTTGATCATCACATGTCTACAGTAGTGAGGATATCATTCTGCATTGTGCAACTTATAAACAAAGGTGTGGCATCTAAGTCCAAGGAAGTTATTGTTCCACTGTATTTGGCATTCATTAGACCTATCATTGAGTACAATGCCCCCTTTGTTATGTACATAACCAGGTATATCCAACAACTGAAATGACCACAGAGGTTTCTCACTAAAAGAAGGCAGGGGCGTAAGTAATATGTCCTATACAGACCACTTCAAGGCTCTATCCTTGTATTCTGTCTCTTACAAATTTTTGAGGGGAGATCTATGCCTGGCATACAGGGCATTGTTAGACCCCACTCTGATGGACCTCCTGCATATCCACAAAATGAAAAGCACCAGAATTACCCATTCTAAAGACTTAAACCTTACCTGTGATATAAATAGGGCCTGCCAGAGAGATAGATATGTATCCCAGAGACTATCCTGTCTATGGAACAGGCTCCTCATCCATGTGAAGCAGAGTTCCTTCCTAACCCAATTCAAGTGTAACTTGGACAATTGGATGTGAAACTAGAAACTCATCCCTGGTTTGGCACATATGTCTCTAATGGACACAGATAACCTGTAAATAGTTCATCTCCCATGCTTACCCTTATCCAAAGTATCAGAACTTGTCAGAGATTTGGGTTGCATGGCTAGGCTTAAAAAGACCCTTGTGGTCATTAGCCTAGTAAACACCTATGAATCTATGAACCTATGAACCACAGGCAGTCTGTCTGCAGTGATAAGAAATCTCATGTCACCACCAGGGGATGAGGTTAGGGCCGTACATCTAAAATGCCTTAATGGCTGCTGGTACGATGGTTCCATGATTGGATCTCACTCCATGGCAATGAATGGACTGAGAGTGGCTCTTGTACCTGGAGGAACCAATAGTCCAAAGGATTGTGGGAGTCTGATGGTCAGTAGGCAGCAGAGTACCCTGCCAAAAAAAACTAGTCATTACCAAAAAGTCTCTTTGAGACTGCTTCCTGCTATACATGGCATACAGTCTTTTGATTATGAACTGCAGGCTGGGTGGCAGGAGTGATCCTTTAATAATGGTGTATACCTCAGTTGTAACCACTTTATTTACAGTTCCACTTTAGGCTATTGTAACATGGGCAGTTCTACTTAGCTTACTGTTTAAAGGCCATGGCCAAGTAGATCCTAACTTAGTCATTGTTATTCTTTGGTGCAAAGGCTAACTCCAAGTTATGCCATTATGGTATATTCTTTAGAAAGCTGTACATCTCTGTTGTACTGCAGGTAGTGTATGGTTGTTCTGTTTGGATTTTGATTTTCCTTTTAAGTACACTGATCCAAAGGAGCTGAAGTCCCGCATTTCATAAGCCAGTGTAGGTAATGTGCAGTAAACCTGTATGTCTAGATGGTGTCGTTTCTGACATACTGCATGTAGTGTATAGTTATGTCTAATGGATATGAAGTCTTTTATAGCACTGGTAATATAATACATTAAGTGGTACAGTATGTAACTGTAGTTTCTAAGGTGCTGTTTCCACCATTCCTTAAGTGTCTATGGCTGTGCATCAGTAATGTATTTTACAAATTCTCTGAGTAGTTCTGTTCTTGTTCACTTCCTGATTTTCTATAATTATTTGTTTTGCTGACACATTCTATTCTCTGATGTTCTGTGATGGATTCACTCTCCAAGGGCTTTTTACTTCATGTAGAGGGTTTCTTATAGGAAAGCATCTCTCGCTTCATCAGATTAGCTTCTCGGCCCAGGCACATAAAGCTCCCTCTCTGTTGATAAAATATTTGTTCTCCTACTAAGACTGATGAACATGCTGCTAGGAGACACCTGTTGGTTTGCAGATGTGCTGTCTCACTATCTCAGCAGTCTGCAGATGTGCTGTCTCACTATCTCAGTTGCATCAAACCATTTATTTTTCTACTCTCAGGGTATGTATCTCACCTTATACTGACATAAAACTGGATATTAGCAATCACAGTAGCAGCTGTAATGAATGAAACCCTTTAGTGGGTCTGAATTATGTCTGTTTTTTAGTCCAATAGCCGTTTAAATTATACAATGACATTTTTGTTTTCTTTGCCATATTTCAGAGAAATAACACCCTTGTTTACACTAGACTGTGCAGGACCCGTCCTTTATTTCACTCTGTTCTGTATTCCTTTCCAGTATTTTCAATCTGCAGCACACAGGGGTGATTATTTTTATCACTAACGGTTTCCTGTTCAGTCTTCAGGGAGCTGAATCTAAGCATTGTTCCCCAGCCACACCATTGCTGTTTATCTTTGCACATATTTTGGAAACGAACAGTGTTACATTAACACTGCACACCGGTTATCTGTCTGCACTGGTAAGGGACATTACTCTGTCCAAGTTCTGTACCCCTGAGGTACATTATGAAAACAGAGAGCCTTGTTTTATGTCCGTTTCTTTGGATCTTTGCTGGACAAACAACAAAGAATGCCAATGTTGTTTTTACATCAGTAAAACTCTGCGCACGCACTAACCTAATTGATTATAAATAACCTTAGAACTAACACTGCTGTTCTGTGCTTGAATGTGGGCAAGCCGAAGAAGATGCAAAATCAGAAAATTACATTAAAACAGTTTAGTGACGAAAATGCTTTAATTAACCCATTACGTGACCAATTTGTTATACAGATTTTATATAATATACACACACATATATATATATATATATATATATATATATATATATATGTGTGTGTGTGTGTGTGTGTGTGTGTGTGTGTGTGTGTGTGTGTGTGTGTGCGTGTGCGTGTGCGTGTGTGTGTGTGTGTGTGTGTGTGTGTGTGTGTGTGTGTCTGTGTGTGTATTTATAGTGAAGATGGCAGTCAGTTTCTTTTTGTGCAATTCTGTAATTTGTTATTGGGTTAGTTTTATGCCAGGCTGTGGCCTGTGTCTATACTAAGACTGTAAGTTGTGTCCCACTTCTGCTGTATCTCTGTCCCTGCTTCATGGTTTTCCATTACAATTAGCTTCTCATCTTTTGTCCTTGTTACAGAGTACATGAGCTAACCAGTACTACAGGGCAGCAACATGCATTTGTTAAAGAACCAGAGTGATGCTGGTGACAGTCCTTTTCTATACAGAATGTTTTTTTTTTTTTCATGTTTGAACATACCTCTCAACCTCTTAGAATGAGAAATCTGGACAAAACCACAAATAATTGGGGGACAAAGACCCCAAAATAGGTACACTTTTTAAATATTGCTCTTACAGACATATAAAGTTGGTAGAATAACAGGTTTTGCATTGGCACAAATTTTCTAAAGGATATTAAGTCTGAAAATTAAATGTCTGCCATTGTTTTCTGATTTCAGTCCTCAAGTTATTTGCCACTGATTTGCCAAAAAACTACAATTTTATGAGAAACAGACCACAAATATGAGTCAAAACCTGGGCATTCTGCAAAAATCTGGACAGTTGATAGCTATGTGTTTGAACTCAAGCATGCAGCAGTTATGAACGTGGATGACAATGAACAGCAACGAAACTGTCCAACTTGTAATACTGCTTTCTCATCTGCCATTACTCATTCTAGTCACTGGCACAGTGAACAGTGGTGAAACCATGCATTTTGTAATGCTGCTTTCCCATCTTCCCTTGCTGCTTCCAGTGACTGGCACGCAGGGTTGCCAGACATCCCTATTTGGGTGGGACTGTCCTGAGATCAGCAGCCTGATCCCGAGTCCTGAACTGCCGGTTTAAATCCTGGGCAGCCTCCGCTTTGTTTTTTTTTTTTTTTGATTGGCCCATATACCGGCATACGGGCCAATCAGAAATCGCTAAACACAAAGCTTCTTGTGTTTAATGCGGAACATCGCAAATAAATCTAAATAAACACAGAGCTACTTTTGTTTAATGCGGAACTCTGATTCACTTACATTTTTTTTAGTCTTCACTTTATTTGTCCCTACCTGGTCAAGTTGAAAATCTGGCAACTCTGCTGGCATGGCATGCAGGAATGAAACTCACCTTCTCATATCATTATGTTCCTGTCTCACTTGCCTTCTTCTAGTTACTGGCACAGTGAATAGCAATGAGACCGGCCATCTTGTGTCTGTTCAGCTCTGTAACTTGTCCTGCCATCCACTGTACAGTTAGTGAAACGTGCTTCCCACTTCCCATCTCTGTTATCCCCTCCTCTAACAAACTGTCCCAGTCAGCAACAATGCAACTCTACTTCACATCACTTTGCTCTTATTCCCCCTCTGTTATTACATAGAATAAAAGTTCATCTGCTTTAGTAAGAGATGTAAAACTCCAAGACACAAGCAGCATTAGTATAGCACTGTGTTGTGTAGCTTAGTAGCTTAGATACTTCATGGCACAGCAGTGCCTGGTAAAGGGGGAAGGCTGTGAACTAACTTTAATAGATTATTAACTACATGTTCTTTAGAGAGGATTCTTTACACTGAAGCAGCTAAGCTTAAATCAGGGAATACCTAAAGTAGTAAATTGCAATTTGTAGTACAAGAACGCATTTGTTTCTGTACCCATACATTCTGAAATACTTTTCACCTTTATATATTTTTCACTTCATAATATTTATGTTGTTTAATAACCAGATTACCATTCCTAGCTTTCATTGTTATTACAAAACTAAGAAGGTCTGGGTAGCCTGCCACGCCTTCAGTAAAACAGAGCACATTCTTGCTCTTTTTATGAATAGGTTTATGTTTTAGTACTATCCTGTCAAAACATTTTAGTCAAGTAGAGGTAAGCTTTTCACATGCACAACACCTAGCTGGTGTGGCAAGAGAGAAATGTAAATATTCTGAAGAATGTTCTTTCACAACAGGCACAGATAAAGGTTCTTCATTGTTTTTTTTTTAGGTTTCTGAACTGCATGTTCCACAGGTGAGTGAGATTCCCCTACAGCAAACATGTGCAAACCATTGCAGTACTTAAATAATCTTTTTTTCTGTTTCAGATGTACAGACTAGTTCACTCTGGGAATCTTACTCTCATTTTTGTATCATTTTTTCTTCTTCCCCATTGTCTACCAACAAGCGCCACTTCCACCCCGAGGAGCCACCATACAGGCAGCCATTATGTAGTTTTCTTAGTCCCTAACCCTGACCAATTGGGAAGATGCGTTCTATGCTTTTCACTGCCATTTGCATGTACCCATCCAGATGCCCTCAAAGGCTACTATCAAGAGATTAGATTGCCAAACCCATGCCCTGGTTTCTGCTGGCATTGTCGTTGCCCAGTTATCTGCTTTCACAGCAATTTGGCTGCCTGTTACTACCCTATTCTTTCCTCAAGGATGGGAGAGCCAGTGCAAACTGTGCACTCTTACCCTCCCTTGCCTAGGTGTTCCAGCATCTAAGTCACTGGTCAGACCTGTGGCATTGGGGTCACAGCCATGGCTTCATCCCTTTGTATGGCAGAGCCAGACAATCTTGATCTCATTTCAGTAACATGGTTCCTCACAGAAGTGTGATCAGTGCTCACAACTATTGACACAAGGCCTAAATAACTCTCAATTATTCCTGGGATCTGTTTAGGACCATAACCATAGTTCCTGACATAGACTTCATCTCATGGTACTAACATTTGAGCTTATTTAGTCATTATCTTGTTACCCACTTAATCCAATTCAGTCTCATCATGGAGATGGACCCCATCCTTCCATTCACTGCTTGCAGGACACAGAAACTAATTGTGAAGAAGCAGCAGCCCATCAGAAGATGCAGATACTCTCATAGAGCATGCATGAAACATGGGTAGTTTTAGAGGAAAGCCAGTGCAACTATGGCATGTATTTCGGATCTGACTGGAAACCAAAGTACCCATCAGAAACCCACATGGACACAGGGAGGAAGTGCATAGTCCACACAAATGTCTCTCCATCTGAAAACCAAAATAGAGAACAAAGCACTAAGAGATAACAATGCTAACTGCTGGGTTACATTGCCACCTTAAGTCTGCAACTCTGTGTTTTTAATGAAAGTCTGATTGTGAGATCACTGTTTTCATTGTTTTGTTGCATTTCACTTTATAAAGTTTGTCAGTTACAAAGAGGTGAAAAAGGTCCATTATCAGACACTAGCATTTCTTGAATACTTTGTATACTAAACATTGTATGTTATGTAGTCCAGTCTCGCCTACATTCTTACCCGTGGGTTCGGAGCTGAACCTCGGCTCCGACTCGGCCATACACTAGCTCGAAGTCTTCAATTGGCTCGTGGCTAAGAGGTATCCCATGGTGCAATGTGCCTATTCCCCAGATCTCATTTGCCACTCATACAGCTCAGACGCGGTCTCGCTCTTGGCCATGGCTAAGTACAAATTTACAACATTTTGTTCAATTTAGTAGCTCCAAAAGCTATTTTAATAGCTAGTGTGTGTGTAATTTTACTTTTAGCACTTTAGTGTCTCTTCTGGTATCCCGCTTTACCTGGTGTTTATGGGCTAGGCCCGTTTCAGTTAGAGGACCTAGTCCTTCCCTGGTTTTTCCTGTTGTTCTTCTGTTTGTTTACCAGTTTAATACCCCTTGGCAGCATTATTTTTGTGGTGTGACTGTTGGTTATTCCCCTGTTGGTTTTTTCCTGGGCTAGGCTCATTTAACTTAGAGGACCTAGTCCTCCCTGTGGTTACCTCGCGGTCTCTAGGCCATTTGAGTTAGAGGCTAGTTTCCCGTGCTTTTTTCTTTCTGTGGTGAAGGTGCCCCTACCGTTTTCCCCTGTGTGTGTGTGTTCTTGTCTCAACATGTACAAGCAGTCTAAAGAGCACAGGCCTTCGGGCTTCAAAAAGTGTGTTAAGTGTAACAACAAAATGTCTCTGACAGATGGGCATTCTGTATGTGTGTATTGCTTGGGGGCTATTCATTTACAGGAATCCTGCTTGTTCTGTCACACTTTTAGCCCCCACGTGCTGCAAGAAAGGAAGAACAAGCTGATTTTGAGAGGATTTCTGAAACCATCTTTTGAAGAGGATTTGGAGAGATCCTCCAGTTCAAAGTCTTCTCCCAAATCAGATAAAAAGTTGGATAAAAAGTCATCTAAGAAGCGCTCTCCGGCTCCGTCAGTCTCCTTGGAGCCACCAGAGAAAATTATTAAGACAACTATAGCTTCTTCGGCTCCACTGGCTTTGGAGCCGATAGACGACAGTGCTTCTATGATGCCTACTTCGGCTCCAGGTTTATTGGACCCGAGGTCAGATGTGTCAGTTCGGAGCTGGTCTCCAGTTTTTCGACCGGTCTCCCCTACTCGTAGGTCTCCCTCTATAGGGAGATCCAGATCCCCGACCATGTCCTCTAGATCCTCCAGGACACTTTCCGATGATGTCGATAGAGTGGTGAAGAAACTGCTTCAGTCATCGGTGCTAGCTAAATTGCTTTCGGCTCCGGCCCAATCGGTTCCGGAGCCCTTCCCCCTTTCATCTTTGGCTTTTCCTCCTCTGGACCTTTCTTCGGAGCCAGAGCTGTTGGTTCTGTCTGATGCTTCAAGATCGGCTCCAGTTTCCCCTTCTGGCTCCTCGGCTCCGATCTCCGCTCTGACCCTGTTGGCACTGTCAGAGCTGGGAGGGAGGTATCAGGTCGATCTTTGGCTCCGAGCCTTCCTCTTTGCCCTTCAGCTCAGGTGAGTCTGGACCCGACATCTGCTTCAGACCTTATTTCCTCGGCTCCGAGGTTGTCTTCTGTGGTTAGTCGACCTTCGGAGCCGGGGGGATCAGCCTTCGAGGTCATGAGGAGTGTGTTGGCCAGGTCATCAGCTGCATCCTACGGTACCGACACTCTTCCCCCTCCAGCAACGATATCAGTATCAGATCACCCTCTATCTAGGGACAGCGGAGACCTAAGGCCTCAGGATACCTCCATGAGTGGTCCCCAGCTTTCTGAAGCCTCCCCAGGTTTTTTACCTGAGGAGCCACCCAGAAAGAGAGTGTGCAAGAGGAAGCACATTGACTCCCAAGATGAGTCCTTCACATCTGACACTGACCTCGAGGAGTCAGAGGGGTCCCCTAAGTCATCTTCTGATGATATCTCTTTTTCAGATATCATGGAAATACTGAGACAGAGAGGTGACTGGCCATCTAAAGCCCCTTCTGAGGAGGAGTCGGTGTTCCTGAAGGCCTTTGGTTCCCAACCCTCCACCTCTTTGGTTTCTCCCCCGTTCGACAAACTCCTGGACCTCATTTGTCGAAAGGTGTGGGAAGCTCCAGACACTGTGGAACCGGTCCCTAGGAGATCCAACAAGTTTTTGTCCACTCCCCCTGATAGAGAATTTCTTTCAAAAGGCGTTCCAGTAGATGCCATGGTAGTGGCAGCAGCCATCAAGAAGGAACTTGCAGAAACTTCATCTACCGTCCATCCCCCTAACAAGGAGTCCAGGGCTATGGACAGGTATTGGAAGCATGTGTTCTCTTCAGCGGCCTTTACACTGCAGTCGCTGAACTACTTATCGCATTTTACATGGCTCCAAAGAGATCTCCTAAAGGAGTTAGGAGATTCTCTACAGGGTAACGTTTCTGATGCTGTGGCTCAGAAAGTCAATGCACAGATGTCTACCCTAAATTCTATTGCTAGTTCCTCCATGAGGCTGATCTCGTACGCAGCCGATGGAGCGAGCAGGGCTGCGGGTTCTGGAGTTTCTCTTAGGAGACACTCCCAGATGTGCCTGTGCAACTTCATGGAGGCCTTCAAGTCTACCTTCACCAACCCGCCCTTTGATGGAACACCCAGGGATGCTCTTGTTCACGATTGGCCCTCTGGTCTTCTCTGTGCCTTCCCTCCAATTCCCCTGATAATGAAGGTTATTCAGAAAGCACAGTCTTTGGGAAGCAAAAAGATACTGATTGCTGTACACTGGCCTCATCAGATCTGGTTTCCCTTTCTTCACCCTTATCTAATGGATGAGCCGTGGATTCTGGACCCAGAGCCGGATCTGTTGAGTCATATATCAGGGCAGTTCCACCCCTCCATCCAAACCCTCAGGTTGACAGCATGGCTGCTCCAATTCCATCCCTAGTCAGGCGTCATGATTTTTCACCGGAGGTGGTTCATATTCTGTTTTCCCCCCACAAGTCTTCTACTAGGAAGATTTATTCCAGTAAGTGGAAGAGATTTTCTATTTGGGCTCATGAAAGACAGATTAATCCCTATACAGCTCCAATCTCATCGATTTTAGAGTTTCTATCTCAACTGTTTAGTCAGGGATCTGCTGCGGCAAATATTAAAGTAAAGTTGGCAGCCACTTCTACTTTTCATGTTGCTAATGAACCCAATATAATGGTGCATAGACTTTGTAGGGCCTTTCTCAAAGGGACTATGCTACTACGACCTCCGATCTTTGATCCTGTTATGCCATGGGACCTTAATTTTGTGCTACAGCAGCTTACCTCACCTCCCTTTGAGCCCACGGCAACCTGCGACCTAAAATTTTTGCCTTGGAAGACACTCATTTTGATAGCCATCACTTCGGCTAGGCGAATCTCTGAACTCCAAGCTTTATCAGTCCGGCCCCCTTACTTGATATTTCACAAGGATAGAGTTTCGCTAAGACCTAATCCTTCCTTTATGTCTAAGATTGCTTCAGTGGTCAACCTCAACCAGTCTATTGAGTTGCCTGTGTTTTTCCCTGGATTCTCTAACAAGGCAGAATTTAAGTTTCATCAGCTGGATGTCCACAGAGAATTACGTTTCTATTTACATAGAACAAAAGATTTTAGAAAATCTGACCAACGTTTTGTCTCCTTTTCGGAAAACAGACTAGGGACTTCAGTTTCCAAAGTAACTCTGTCCAGATGGATTTCTAGCTGCATTTCCTTCATCCAGTCTTCAAATGGCAAGGAATTACCCTTCAAGGTAAATGTTCACTCTACACGTTCGGTATCTACTTCTACTGCCTTTCAGGCTAGGATGTCTATGGATGATATTTGTGCTGCAGCTACTTGGGCATCTCCTCACACCTTTATTACTCATTACAAATTGGATCTGGTATCAAGGGGCAGATCCTCATTTGGTTCCACAGTGCTCAGGAGTATTTTCCAGTGAGCTATCTAAGGTCTAGGTGCTAGGGATGCTGTCCCACGGGTATGAATGTAGGCCAGACTGGAATAAAAAACATCAAGAAGTTATGTACTTACCATAACGTTCGAGTTATTTAGTCCATCTTGCCTCACATTTTTACTAACCCACAATTTTACCCCCTCCTGGAGGACCTAGAGGTCGAGTCTCTGGTTTCAGCACTCCTTCTTGATAGGTTAAGTTGATTCTTCCTCTCAACGTGTTTCTGTGTGCAGATGTGAACTCACTGCAAACAATATCCGGGGAATAGGCGCATTGCACCATGGGATACCTCTTAGCCACGAGCCAATTGAAGACTTCGAGCTAGAGTATGGCTGAGTCGGAGCCGAGGTCCGGCTCCTAACCCACAGGTAAGAATGTGAGGTGAGATGGACTACATACATCGAACGTTATGGTGAGTACATAACTTCTTGTTCATATTTTCAGTGGTTGCATTCAGATTAGCAGTATTCATGGCATACACAGCCATCCACTTTGAATGAGTGAGCTGTCAGTATCAGACACACTATTCCGTAACTGTCCAGCATGTTCCACATGGAGTCTAGGCTGTGACTTTTCATGTTGTTGCTGTGGTTCTAAATAGGCATTCAGTGATACTTCATGACTTGCTTTTATTGTTTGCTTGACATTTGTCATGCATTCTGGGTTCTTTTCTCATATCTTGAACCATGTCAGGTCACCATATTTATGGTGTGGATAAGCCTTTCATTCTGAATATTCCACAATGAGTTTGATACTTACATTCTCACCATTACAGAATGGCTTTCTAGGTTAATTATAAATCTAGGTTTCCTTAATATACATACATTTTATGCTTAAGGCTAATTTTCTGCAATTGTGTGGCAGAAAATTTGGCTGAGTTATTATAGGTCAGCCTTTCTACATGCATTCATAGGAATTGTATATTTTCTGATTATGTTTATTTATTTATGGGCTTAAGATGTTTGACAAGAGAATGTAGAAAATGATAGTTGGATGGCTACAATTTCGGTGAGTCTTATTCTTGTTAAATGGTTCTGCTGAAAACTACTGTTCAGTGAATGTGATTTTATCTCTCCCCCCCCCACACACACACATGCACACACGCACACACGCACACCCCCCCCCCCCCCACACACACACACACACACACACAAGCACATTTATATATAAGTTATGGAAGAATGGTGATGTCCCCTAACATGAGAAGTCAGGAGGGATTTAGTTTTGGATTGTTGAAAGTGGCTTTTGGAAGAGCTATTTTGTAGGAATGGGTCTCCCTGAAGTTGATGTCAGCAACTCAACATGAATCTAGAGGATGTTCTACTCAAATAAATCCTGATGCTATGTTAGTAATACAGACTCAGAGGAAGAACTGGTATTTCTCTGGAAAAAAACTGAAGTGAAAAGAAACTTGGGTACCATAAAAAAAATTTTAAGCATACAGAATGGGTGAACAGTATGATTACTGTTGTAAAGCAAGACAAGAGTTACATATTTATTGATGTACATGTTGTTGTTGTGACTTTTGGCTTTTCACGGTTAGGGGTCGCCACAGCAGAACTCTGGTCCACTAATGATTGGCAGTAGATTTTTATGTACCGAGTTGCCAGCTCTGACGCACAACCTTCAACGAAGGTACGCTCATTCACACGTCTCCACACAGAAGATGCTCTAGCTGAGAATTAAACGATGTGAAAGAAATAATAAACAGCATTACACACTGTTTAGTGTTAAGAAAGTAACCTCTGTAGTAGTGCCAAGTGCTAAGGAATGCAAAGCAGGGATTCTGATTGATAATGTTAGATGAGGAATGCTCCAGACTATGTACATTTAACACAGTATTAGAAATGTCTGGCTTCCTCAGTGTTTTGTTTAGTATTCAGACAGCAATGTCTTTTTTTTCTAAATAACAATTGCACAGGGACTTGATGGCTTGCAAAGTTCTGAAACCATAACTGATGATCTATTGCTGTTGGGGCAGATATAAGAAGGGCATGACAGGAGAAGTACCCTGCTTTTGAATAGATAAGGCAGCATCATTTTCAGCTTTTTTTTTTTTTTGGAGAAGCATTTGTGTTGAGGACCTTCAGAATTATTATGAATTATTCTTATGGGAAGCCACACTTGGGATATTACTTCTGTCTTCTAAGTGCTTCTAGTTCCAGTAATGGCCAGGGACACTTCATACCCCTCCAGGGAAATCAGGATCCTCACTCCTGTTGAGATGTGTAATGTCTGAAAACCATACGCTGTAAATGGACATGTTTTCCTGTACCGACTGCTTCTAATGGTTTGGATCCCTGTACTTTCCCAGTACCAGCAGTGCCAGGCTATCTCTGTCAGATCTTGGATACAGGTTTAAACTTTCCTGCTGTTAGGGTGAGCATTGCTGTCATTTCTTAGGTTCTGCTTACTTTTATCACAAATGTATGCAAGACTTTTTGCTGGTACTTTCCTTCTTCAGACTCCATAATATGCTTTGTCCATTAGTGGGATTTGCACTTTAATTTAGAGAAATTTAGTTTTCTTCCTTTTGAACTAGCAAATACTGTAGACTTGAAATATATATCTTGCAAAACACTCTTTCTAGTGGCTATTGCTTTTGCTAGAGGTTTTTTAAGTTACAAATGTTATGTGTAATTCCTCCACATGTTTGACACCCTTTCTTCCCTACTACCTGCCAGCCACCATCATCATCATCCTCTACCTTTTGGGCAGCTGGCCCATTTGTTTCCCCTTCTCCAGTGGCAAGAACCATCCAAGAGGGGCTGTTATTTAGACAGCACCAAGGGTGTTAATATTTTAACCCTAACTCATGGTGTTTGCCCATTATCATGTTTTGGAGTTTAGCATGCAGGGGGTATCAGTGAGGGCATGACAGTCCCACTAGTGATGTAAAATTCCTCAAGACTGCCCTTGCCACTGAGAAATGTCCCATGTGGTCTTTAGTCTTCACCAGGGAAGGTACCATGGGACTACAAACCCCATGCTTATGCCTCACATCTTACACTTAAAGAGAGTCAAGCCAGCAATGCGACATCATACCTCCCTTTCCCCTGCCAGTTCCAGCAGCCACCCAAGCCACTAACTGAACCCCAGTCACTTGGGTCATAGTCAAGTCTTTTTTCCTCTTTGCCAGTGCTGCTGGTTTAAATCTTCCATTCTTAATTATCCATAAAGGCAAAGTATTATTACAAGCTAACCTGCCATTTATGCCTGAGGTAGCCACTGAAGCAAACCTCATTCAATTTATTAGCTAATTTGTGTTCTTTCCTAATTTCTTTAATGTTGTTTGTCTTTTCAGCTTTTCCCGGTTAGGGGTCTCCACAGCGGAACTCCAATCTGCTAATGATTGGCAGTAGATTTTTATGGTGCTGAGTTGCCAGCCTGACGCCCAACCTTCAGCGAAGGCAAGCCCATTCACACATGTCTTTCGGAAGCCACTCGACTGCAGGGAGGACATGCAGACTCCACACAGAAGGCACTCCAGCTGAGAATCAAACAGGAGAACCTCTTGCTGAGAGGCCAATATTTATTGTATTATGTGGATAGCTAAAGACTGCCCTGAATTTATGTAGACAGGATCAAATCATTAAAAAAGTCTCAAAGTTATTTGTGTCCCTTTCTAATAATAAATCATGTTCTAAGGTTTTTAAAATTACTTACCCGGATGGTTGGATCATTGTATCAAGTTCTGTCATGAAAAATACAATAAACCTTTGCATTCTGTGCCTAGAGCTTACTCATCCAGGACAGTGGCTACCTCTCAGGCATTTTTCAAGGATGTGTCCATAGATGATATTTTTATAGCAGCTACATGGGCTTCACTGAATCCTTTTAGAAGGTAATTTAAGCTGAATATATTCTCTTGGTATAGGTCCTCCTTCAGGGCCACAGTTATCAAAAGTATGTTTTCTTGAAGATGTCAACCCAGGAGGATAAGCCTGGAATTCTGTCCTTTTGTTGATAAGGATGGACCTCTTCATAGCACATCAAAAGTTATGTACTTACAATAACATTACCTGTGAATGGGTTGATGCATCCTTGTCAACATACTGAACCTCCTTCTCCCTGTCTTCATGCTGTCATGGTCAAGAGATATTTTAATTATTGCTATGATTACTTCTATTTTGCAGTATCAGAACAGATCAGAGATAAAGCTATTCTGCACAGAATTATGGATAAAAGAGGAGGGGCTAATAGTGTGGGATAGTTTCTGATTTTGAGCTGCCTAAAACTTCATAGTATTTCTCCAACTCTTGATGAGGAGGGATCTGATCATCCAAATCTGTCATTATGCAACTATATAACTTTAATTTTTCAAGTATGTGTTTATTCATCAAGTAAAGCTAACATCACACTGCTAATACTCGAATGTTAATATTACTGAAGGTGCTTATCTTCGAAAATAAAATCATTAAATGGCCGTAGTTTGCCAACAACCAGAAAGTACTGCAATGCATAAGGTAAGCTAAACAAGCCCTTTTTTTTTAATTGTCCCATTCCCTACTATAGTGCGATTTCAGAATTAATATATATAGATGGGGGTAGTGTGGATGGTGCAGCCCCCAGCACTGGGGGGGTGTGAGGGGCAGAGTCCCCACCTTGGTTGTCAAGGTGTACAACATCATCAGACATTCATGATGTTGACCCTCTATGGCCATCCTATGATTTTACTTTTGAAAATAAATGTCTTTGGTAATATTAACATTCGAGGTTTAACGTTTGAGTATTAGCCGTTTGATGTTAGTTTTAGTCGATGAACAAACATAGACCCTCATTTGTCATATTTGACAGTGGTCTGCAATGTAAAACACAGGCATATCGAAGATTTGTGTATGAGTTCAGACCACACTGTATGCACTTTAATGAGCAAGTGCAGAGAAGTAGCTGAACAGTGAAAAATCTAATGAGAAAGACCAGTAGTAATAGCCATGAAGATTGTCATTTTCCAGTTTTGGAATATGGCTCTATTCCACTGCACAGATTTAAACTCTCAGTACCTTGGTGGTTAATTGTCATAAAACTGAAAAAAAAAATAATTATCTCCTTCACTACATTACTGATGCTTCAAATCAGTGCAAATTAAAGGAAGTGCTGAAGTGAAACTGGAAAATAAATGGAGTCTTCCTCCTCCAGAAAAACATGGAGTTAAAGAAAATAAGGTAAGAGTACAAGATCCACTGGAAAGTTAGCCTACACACAAAGTATGTGCTCAATATGTGGAGTCCAGGTCATATGTTATATGTAGGGAAGGTAGAATGGAAAGTCATATAGGAGAAATCTCAGGCAGATGCATCACAGTCTAGGAAAAGGAACAGGCAGAACTGACACAACCACTACTATTACCGAAACCCAGATTGTGATTAATGTAGTGGCCAAGAGCTGCCGAGAGGATCTTGAAGTTATCTCTCTGAGAAAAGCTGTAGAACCACCATTAGGTGTCCCAGGTAGAAGGTAAGATGTCCAGAGAGAGAGCAGCCCTAGTAAATATTCAAGATTTAGTAAACAAGTGAGAAAAACAGAGAAGTGTATGGAAAATTCAAGAGCTACTCATGATACTAAAGACTGAAAAGTTGTTTCTATTACAGTGTGTTTTAAATGTGTGCAGAATATCTTCAGGACATGATGTGCTTAGTATTTAGATGACCAATACATGCAACCTCAGAGATTGCATTTTAAAAAGCTTACTTTATTACTAGAAGAAAGTATAGCCAGGGATATAACTATACCAATGCCTGTCTACAGGAAGTTGCACATCATGTGGTGTAAACAGCTGATGAGGGTTAGTAACAGTGCATTTGTTGTTTTGGAGCATTCTGGCAACCATAAAGATATTACAGTAGTCCTTATGTTCCTTATCTCATGTGCACATACAAAGGTTAGGTTATATGCAGACAGATATGAATCCTCATCGTATGACAGACAAGTCGTTATGGAGTACATACCCCCCACTCCCCCACCCCCACCCCCCCACACACACACACACACACACACACACACACTTGGAATGCTGAAATCTTCATCTACAGATTTATATGTAAATTTAGAAGCAGATTTAGTGCAGTCAGGTTTCAGTGGGGTTTTTTTAGGTTCATAGGTTGGTACTAGGCTATCGGCTCTAGGGCCTATACAAGCCTAGCCATAACAATTCCCAGTCTATTTCTTCCCACAATATTTACTTCCCTGGACCCCTGTCTAGCAGGGCAACTGACATGATTCCCCGGGTGAATTTCCTTTCTCCCATCCAATCGTCAAGGTTCCTTTTGGCCAAAGAGGTGCTCTGCTTGACAGGTATGGGCAGTCTATTCCAGAGTCTGGGGAGTCTCTGGGTCAGGAACCTATCCCTCCAGCATGTTGTGTTTACTGTGATGACAAGGTTTAGATCCCTGGAGCATGTGGCTCTGAGGGATTGGGATTTCTTTAAGTGGAGCATGTCCAACAGCTCTGGGTTTGACATGGCCTTGTATGTTAAGCAGAGATCGCCTCTGAACAGACAATATGTGACAGAGTATAGCTGGAGATTTTTAAGTCGATCAGTGTAGGGCATCTGCTTTAGGCCTTTGTTTCTTTTAGTGAGGTATTTCTGTAGCCTTTCCAGTTGTTGTAGATGTCTATGAGAGGTGCATACCAAATGGGGCATTGTATTCTATAATGGGTCTAATGAAGGATGAGTACAGTGGGGCAATGACCTCCTTTTTTCTGGATGAAAAGCCCTTAGTGATGAAGTGTGCCACATAGAAGAATTTCCTGACTGTTGTGGTGATGTGGTTATTGAAGGTGAGAACACTGTCCACCTGTGTCCCAAAGTCTTGTATCACACTTTCGGTGTTTAGTGTACTGCCACCTATGTGTTAATTCACAGGTACATGTTTTTTCCCAAAGTGGATAACCTTAAATTTCTTGGCATTGAGCTTGAGCCCATGGCTCTGGCACCAAGCATCTTTTTCTGTAAGGCCCTTTTGTAGAGTATCCACATCATTTGGGGATTCAATAATGGCTCCCAGTTTGCAGTCATCTGAGAACTTTGTTAGCCAGAGTCCCTTAGTGTTGGCCTGTACTTCAGAGAAGTAGATGCCAAACAAGAGCGGTCCCAGGACTGAACCCTGAGGTACTCCACTTGTCATTTGTCTGGAGCTGGATTTGGAGTCGGCTACTTTTACAGTGTGGGTTCTGTCAGTAAGCCAGTTGGCAACCCATTGAGTGACGTAGGGATAATGCCCAGCTTATTAAGTCTATCTATGATTCCAGCATGGGAGATGGTGTCAAAGGCCTTGGCGAGGTCCAGGTAGTCTGTGTGGACTGCCTTACCCTCGTCCACGACTCTGGAGACTGATTCGAAGAAGTCAGTCAGGTTCAGGAGACAAGATCGGCCCTTCACGAACCCAAACTGGGTGGGGTCCAGTGTTTGAAGGTTGCCATGGTCTTTGTTTATACGTTCCATGATAATACATTCCATGGCCTTGCAGATCAGGCTCATCAGACTGATGGGGCAGTAGTTCCCAAGATCCAAGGTGGTTCCCCCCTTGTGGAGTGGGATAATTGTAGCTGTGTGCCACTCAGTGGGCATGAAGCCTCATTTGAGGCTATGATTAAACATGACACTTAGGTTAGGTACCAATTCATTTTGTAGTTCATGTAGTACACAGCCTGGGCTGTCATCTGGTCCCATGGATGCTGTATTCTTAGCTTTGGAGAGTGCATTTTTTACCTGTGTGGCATTATTACCGGAATTTGGCAATCTTCCGGTATTGAGATGGGCCATTTAGAGGGTGAGAGGGGGGTGAAGTTGGCACTGAATTGATCTGCCAGGATATTGGCAGTATCCTTGTGATCAATATATTTAATGCTATTCTGTTGTAGCCCAGAGCAGATCTGAGCATTGCCATTTAGATTCTTGACATAGTTATAGAATGCCTTGTGGTTGTCTTTGGAATCTTTGGCAATTTTATTTTCGTAACTAGCTTTGGAGGATTTTATGAGAGATCTCAGCTTCTTACTGAAGCTGGTAAGGGAGTTTTTTGCATACTGGGATTTTCCTCTTTTCTGCAACAGTTTCTTCCTTTTGTTGTAAAGTTTGTTTATGGCAGGGGACCACCAGATTGGCTTCCTTTTTTTGGAGGAGAGCATCTTGTTTCTTTCTGGAATGGCACGATTCATGCATGAGTAGATGTGCTCATACAGTGCCTTAGCGTAGGAGTCAGCAGTCAAACTTTAGTTCCTGTATGCATGGGTGTCATGAAGTGTGTCAGCTCTGACTTGAGCTGCATGAAGTTGGCTTTGGAGAAGTTTTTTATGGAGGTTTCCTTACTGGGGGGTGGGAGTGGGATGTGGATGTTAAAGGTGATTAGCTTATGGTCAGACCTGACCAACAAGGGGGTGACCATAGGTGTGGAGCATTGGTTTCCCATGTTGGTAATGACCAGGTCTAGGATATTGGAGCCCCTGGTGGAACTATGGATTAGTTGATCCAGGGCGTTGGAATTTATGAATTCCAAGAACCGTTGGGCAAAGGTGTTGGTACATGAGCAGTTTTCCCAGTTAATGGCAGGGTAGTTGAAATCACCCATTGTTAGGGTGTTTGGTTGTATCTTAATATTTTCCAGTATGTTTAGAAAGATGTAGTGAGAATCTTGGGGCATGGTGGGGGAGCTGTAGCAAGCTACAATTTGGATTGCAGTCTTTCCTCGTGTTAGTTGCACCTGGAGAATTTCAGACACATTGTATTGGGCAACTAGCCTGGTGGTGTGAATATCCTTGGTGAATATGGACACTCCTCCACCTTTAGTTTTACAGTCCTGGTTTGGTGGCTGAAAAGTGTGGTAAGAGTTGTAGCCTGGTATTACAGGGGTGCTCTCTGGAGCCTTGAACCAGGTCTCAGTTACTGCACAGATATCGATGTTCTCCATTTTTAGGAGTGCCTTGAGAGAGTGCATTTTGTGGTTTAGACTTCTAGCATTGATTAGCATTACCTTCAGAATTTGCATGCTTGTACCTGTTACGGTGGTGGTTTTGTCCTTTGAACTTTGCCTAAAAAAGGTACTATAGGGGTAGCAAGAGCCTTAGCCAGTAACCTGAATCCCAGGGGTGACAGGTGCAGACCATCTCTGGCAAAGCATCTTGGTCTGTCGATCATGTCGTCCCAGGCAGACAGATACTGGATCCTCTTTGAATGACTAAAAACCCAGGGCTTGTTCGGGATTTTAATCTGGGACCTCTCACATCCAAAGCAAGAATCATACCCCAGACCAACAAGCCGCACATTTTTTTTTTAAATTTTGTTGTTTTTAATTTGTTGTTGTTGCATTGGTTGATTATGTATTTGTATAGAAGAACCTTTTTGTGCCAGACTAAATGAAGGTAGTTCATTCCGTGTGTGGGAGAATGACTTAAATGTGGTAGAGAGAATATTTCAGCTCTACCTAAGATTTGCAGAACTTTAGCTGGCAGCCTACGATTCATATCAACACTGCAGTTCTTCCTTTATTTGTTGCATTTAAATTATTGGATTACAGAATCTACGCCTTATTGTTTTATTCACAATGGTGCCAATTGGTGATAGTTGAACAAAGCACTGGCTAATAAGATACATCAAGAGATATGTACCTAGAAATATTTTGTTAGAGTAATATGAACTATGTACAGTATTTGTAGAGTGTAATGAGTAACAAGGAGACCATACAAGACTGTCTGACAGCTTATTGCAAAAAGGAGGGGGCTTGTAGTTGTAGAGATGGACAGCAGAAATGAGAAATCAAATGAAACAACAGTCAGGCACATACTTGTCAACTTCTCAGCTTTCAGCATCATAGCATCTGCAGTGTGACATAAAATTGCATCCTTGTAATAACAGAAAATGAACTTTGAATGCACCAGTATAGTACAGCATAGAGTACAGTGAATGTTAACCCCAGACATGCAAGCTAGTGCGCTATGAAGTAAACTGCTGTAAGAAGGAATGCAAATAATGCAATATTATTAATCAGCAGTAGCTGCTTACACATTATTAATAAAAATGTATGGCACCATTGACTTTTCATAGATATGCATCCCCACTCCAACACCCACGCTTTGAAATATGAGAGTTTTACAACCCAGCTTGGCACTGCTGTTTTAACTCTACCCTTCACAAACTCACAATATTTTGTTCCTGACAGCTTAAAGAATGGTCCTGTACCACAGTTTTCCTCTTCTGTTTGGAGAAAACATCATTAAAGAGTGCTACAGGACCCGTCTCTAAAGTACAGGAGCAAGAGAGCAAAGTTGGAGATCATTAATGACCAGTAGATCAACTGAATAGTAAAGCAGCACTTTGGAGCAATAAATCATAGGAAGAGCTCAGAGGTGGATCACTGGGGACCTGTCTATGTGACAGATACAGATGATCACCACTGCCAGCCTGTGATCTGACATGCCAGTTTCTGCTGAGGATGAGATGCTGTTATGAGCTCCATTGTTGTGTGTGTGCTTATGCATGTGTGTGTGTGTGTGTGTGTGTGTGTGTGTGTGTGTGTGTGTGTGTGTGTGTAGGCAGGAGTAATGTGTATTTTTCACTTACTGTATATCTTCTGTTTTAAGATCCTTTTTATATATGCAGTACAGTGGTTGTTTAATGCTCACTTCCGTCCAGTGAATCTTCTGGTTACTTTGTTCTGTATGGGTACTTTAATCAACTCTGGGGGGGGGGGGGGAGACATAGTTACTTGTTAAGCCTGCATGGAAACATTCAGGAAGGAGTAGTCAGTAGCTAAATATCCTGTGATCATTTTAACTTACTGTAGCCCAGATGCTGTATTTCTTCTCTCACCATTTCCCTTTATTCTTTTGACCAACTTAAATTTATTTTATGACTGTGTGAAAGAATATCTGTTACAATTTTACCCAGCTGTATCTTTTTGAACAATGTTCAAAGTGTCCATAATCCAGCATCCTCAGTATGAAGAAACATGTCTCAATATCTATAGCAGTTTGTATTTCTTCGTATCTCTTAGCAGTTTATCACAGAGGAATAATGTTAGAGTGGATCGTGTTTCATCCTGCATGCCCTGAGTCAGATTACCTATGTATCCATCTGCATACTGTCTAACTATAAACAAGTCACTTAAACAAGCAGTGCTTCCCAGGTCGCCCTCAAAGGAGCACTTGTGTTTAGTGAATATATCTGATGTATAAATATAATGAGATATCCTGTAAAACTCACCCTTACACTGGTCTGTTTATTATTTTTCATGCGGATTACAGTTTTCGTATAAATTTTTCCAGTGAGATTAAGTGCTTGTGTCATTTGCTTTGTGTATGTCAACAGATGTGTGTGTGTGTGTGTGTGTGTGTGTGTGACTGTGAACAGTGGGGATTCAGGAATTTGTCCTTTCCCCATTGCAGAGCATGGCTATCTCTAGGAAGAGACACATCAGGCACATGTCCTCCCTCTCTGAAAGTGTGTGCCCCAGTCCCTGAGAATACTAAAAATGCTTGATGCTGGGAATATTAAAGCAAATGCTTGATATTTTCATCTGAGTACTTTGATTTGTACATGAATGTACTGTACAAGTGTGAGTAACCCTTCAACATGTCTTTTGGCTGGAAGATTAAGTGAGGTGATGATGTCTATCACTACGTTTTATCAATCCAGAGAAAGAAGGAAGTATCTTTAGGAAAGTGGTGGTTACCACATTTTAATCAGAGTGTGTGTGTGTTTGTGTGTGGGGGGGTGTCTGTGTATCTGTGTGGATGTGTCTGTGTGGATGTGTAATGCTGCTGTTAGATAAGGGGTTTCTGGTTAAGTGACTTGCTTAGACTGATACAGAAGACAGCAGAGAGAATCAGACCCACTATCCTTCATTCCATCATGTAGCTCTTTAAGAGCATGGAGACTTAATCCTCCATACCAGACCTCCCTTAATTTCTGTTTTTGGTAAGTCAGCCATTAGCGTTTCATAGTTGTCATTGTTTAGAAAATGCATGCCCATGCAACACCTGTTGCACTTATGGTAACCTGGTAAGTGAATTAAAGTTGTCTGGCACTTAAAGTTCTAAGCTGTTAACAAATTGCTTCCTGTAGTCAAAGGTACAGGGTTTGAATCCTCCCACCTCTGTTTGACTACAATCTGAATGTGAGCAAGTCCTTCAGACAGTACTCCTGGGTCACCCCTGAGAAGGGACAATTTTTTCATTGGATTTACCTTGTTAACAAATAGATTAAAGCATTGTATTTAAAACAAAAAAAAAAATGTTCTCATTTTGCTCTGCCCCCCATTCATTTTTGGTTTTGTCCTTAATTCTTGAGCAAAGAAATTGAGAATGATTTTGGTCTTTTCCTTGTAACATTTGTTGCTTTCTGCCAAAATATTGTAGATTACACTCACTAAATAATATCAGGCATGTGAGTTTCAGACTTTGTGTCTTTCAGAAAATGCTTGTTATTTCAACTTTTACCTATATAAGAGAAAGATTTAAAATCTGTCCGTGATTGTTGTGTTTTTATCTCTGATTCTTGAGCTAAGAGGTTGGCTGAGCATGATGTGTGTGGTAGTGGGATGCACTGTATGGTTCTGACAGTAATTAGCTGAAGTACATTTCTGGTCAGTATTTATGTATTTGTTCATTCTTTTTAGTACAAGCAAACTATATGAATCTTTGCAGTCAAATAAGGGGGTGTAATTGATGGTCACAAATGTGTGTGTGTGGTATTTGTGTGTATTTGGCATCCCAGAGTAGTCGTGTTGTAAAAGAGGGAATCAATTGTAGTAAAGAGAAGCTTCATTGTATGAGTCATATTCTTTGGGTACTGTGCCTGGTTACCTTGTTTTGTTCACTGTTGACTGTTCTTATTTTCTGTGAATAAATGTCCCAGAACAAAGTCTTGAGTTTAATGTTAAAATATTAACTATGACTGCATTTTTAATTTAACTTTTTTTTTTTTTTTGCAAGTACAAGGGTGTGAAATGTACTATGTTGAATTACAACAATTTGGTACTTAATGCAGATAAGTTAAAGCTATGAGCTGTTAATGAGCTGTTTTCTGTAGTGTTGTTTTTGATGCTCTTTGCTTTCACTTGTCTTGTGTGAGTCTGATCAAGTCATTTTACCAGACAGTACTCCTGGACTGCCCATAAAATAAGATACTTGGGTCCAGTAGGCTGTCCCATGGTGTTAACAAATTCATTATGCTGCATTTGCCTTTTGGATCCCCCCTTCAAATAGCCCTTAATTAGTGCTTCATTATATGCTGTTTAACTATGAATCCCTGCAGATGCACTATAGTTTAATAGATTGGCAGATCCATTTTTGTTTTGTTCATCAAATGGCTGTTGGTGTTTTTGCTGTAATTTTTTTAATTAAAATTTTAAATTAAATCCAAATATCTGTGTTCATTGTAAAAGTAAAGAAGAAAATAGTCTGTACACTGACAGGATTCAACAGTGTTTTATAGTAACTGGAGAGTGACAGCCAAGTAATGGGATATTTGTATGGCTCGTGGTTTGTTTTTCTGCCTGTTGCCCCATTTGACCATGATCCAGCTCTGCTCTTATTGTTCAGAAACCACTTATGAGTATTTAGCCTCAGATATAGGCCCTATTTTTTTTTGTTTGTTTTTCTGTCTTTTAAATCAGGTAAAACGACAACCAAGTAGCACTATCTAATTAAGTGACTTACTCAGAGTAACACAGGCAAATGGAGGTAGAAAGAATCAAACTAGTACTCCTGACTACAGAAAGCAGCTTATTAATAGTTAAAAGTCTTTGCCATCCATGCTAAATACTAGACCTTTACTTTTGTCTTCATTTTCTGATAAATCACAGAAGGTTAAAATCACTAACACTTAGAGTCAGTCAGTAACGCCAGTTATTAGAGTTTCAAAGTTTTTGTTGTTCCTGTGTTCAGAAAATATATGTTGATGTAAAAACTGTTATGTTAATATTTAAGTGAATTAGACTAAAATGCCACTTATATGTCTCCAGTTCTGTAAAAACATCATTGAGTTTTCTTCATATTTATGCTGTTTCTTTTTTTTTCCCAGTAAGTCACTGAGGATTACTGTCAGTGAATACCAGTCATTACAGTTTTATAGTTTTTATTGTTCAGAAAATGCACTTCTATACAACATTTATTGTTCTGTTAACATTTTAAGTGATTTGAAGTTACTTGGCAGTTATGTTAACAAACTGCTCCTTGTAAGTCAAAGGATTACAGGGTTTGAATCCTTTCACCTTCATTGCCTACTTTGAGACTTTGAGCAAATCATCTAACTAAACAGTGCTTCTAGGTCACTCCTTACCATGCTTACTTTGTCCATTGGATTTACCTGGTTAACAAACACATCAAATAATATTTAATACTTGTCTCTTATTGTCCCCATTATTTTTGTCTTTGTCCACAATTCTTGAGCAAAGGAAACTGAAATATATTTTGGTATGTTCCTTTAAAAATTGTTTCAGATTGTAGTGACTAAGTAATGACAGGCATGTGAGTTTCAGATTGTGTGCCCTTCAAAAATGTTTGATAATATAAAGCTTGTTATTCAATCGTTGTTAAGTATGTAAGGTAAATATTTAAAATCTGTTCCCAATTTTGGTCCTTGTTTCTGATTCTTCAGCTAAGAAGATGAAAGGGAAGTCTGGAGTTACACTAGATGGTACTGACATCACAAAGCGTTGATACATTTCTGAGCAATTACTTATGAATTTATTAATTCACTTAATCTCAAGCAAATATGTTTAAGTGCATAGTCAAGTGGCTGTAATTGGTGGGTGTGTGCATGCATGTGTACATTGGTCAAAGATCAAAAATATTAACAATGCAGCGAGTTCAGTGAAGAAATAATAACAGATAGGAAGAAAGGTAATTATTTGACACTGAGAATTTGTAAGTAGAGAAGCTAAGATAAAATTTTAGAATAATATACTTATTTTTGTGTGAATGTGGAAATCATGGACTTTTTCAACTTACACTCATCTCTAATATTTGAAGACCTGGGAGTGTGGTAAAACACAATATATTACACCTACTCTATAAATTATCTTATAAATAGTGTCAAAAGAAACTTTTATGTTGTAACCAAGTGACTGTTCTGAGAAGCAAAAAGATACTGAGGTATCAAAGAACTTTTTGTAAGTATGAAATCCACAGTTTAACTGTTAGTAAATGTGTTGCATTGTGCAGAAAGTGTAGTATTCTGCATTTTGAAGATGGGAGGTTGGTTATGGCTGTAGTTTCTTTAATTCTTTTGCTTGTTGGTGTTATATCTGTATTACTGGATTGCTTGATGCTGACTTGAGTTGATTGTGGTTTATTTATGTATTTATTTTTTTTTTGGGGGGGGGTTGCTTCGTTTTTCCATTTCAGTCCATGAAATATTGCAACCTGAGTTATTTCTCCAGTGAGTTCCTAATGACCAAAGAACTGGGCATGTGGCAAAACAATTATAAAGTAACCTTTTTAAGCATACCATGAGCACCCTCCCTAGTTGTTAGTAAATGTTGCACATTTTGACCATTTGTCCTGCCCTATGAGAAATAGTATAATGTTTCATATTGTGAAGATGGAAAGTTGAATACAGCTGCGGTTTCCTTAATTCGCTTACTTGTTGGTGCTGTGCTAAACTGTTTGAAAATGACACTTCAGCCTAAGAATTTTAGGATATGCAATTTGAATTATTTTAGTCATTAAAATTAAAAATTCTTCTGATTAACCTTGTTCATAGAGGGCTGTAATAACATTCAGAAAATCATAACTGCGTTATTTAAAATCTTGTATATCAAAACAAGTAGTAAAATCCTGGAATGGGTTATTGTGGCCAGACATTCCCTTGTATGTGCTACCCACACCTCCGAACTGTCCCTGTTTTTTTCAGCATGCCCTTGATTTTGCTTCAAATGTTTGTCCTCTCCCTCTTAACATTTTTGATTTTCTGGTAATCACTCATGATTACAGTCAGTCAGTAATGTCAGATTTGCAGTTTTATACTTTTTATTGTTCAAAAATGCATATTTATACAAAAAGCTGTAGTTTTATTAACTTTTTTATGTGAATTAGAGTAATATTTAAAATTGTTCGTGATATTATCACCCCCCCCCAAATTATTTTTGTCTTTGCCCAGAATTCACTAAATAAGTTGAAAGTTATTGTTCTACCAAAACATTCAGATCTAAATTATTTTCACTGGAGTCATTTCAGCAAACCAGAAATAGAATACTAGAAATTTCATACTGATACATTTGCTTACGACCATTTTTGTCTTTACCAGTGCTTTATCAGTGTTGTTTTCCTGGCAGGGTCTAGAAAATTAACATGTGTTTGTTTGCAGTCTCACAAGCTCAGCAGGCAGCACACTAGCCTTTGGTGTAGAAGACTGTGGACTTTGTTCCCAAACCAGGTACTTGAATTATTTTTTCAGTAGTCAAACTGCAGTGCAAAATGGGGGGTACTGCACCCTTGGCTGTGCCATTCTTTGTGTGAGATGTTAAACCAAGGCCCCATCTGCCTGAGTTAGTGGTAGCTCAGGTGGATGTAAAAGACCCCATAACACTTATCAAAAACATTAGGTATCCTTTATTTATATACAAAAATAACAAAATAACTTTTATTTTCAAAATATTTACATATTTACAAATATTTACAAGTATTTTTTGTTGTTGTTGTGTCTTTCGGCTTTTCCCGGTTAGGGGTCACCACAGCGGAACTCCGGTCCGCTAATGATTGTCAGTAGATTTTTACGTGCCGAGTTGCCAGCCCTGATGCACAACCTTCAACGAAGGTACGCCCATTCACGCATGTCTCCACACAGAAGATGCTCTAGCTGAGAATCGAACCGGACAACGTCTTACTGTGAGGCGACAATGCTGCAGCAGCACCAATATTTACAAGTAGATATATATATATATATATATATATATATATATATATATATATATATATATATATATATGTGTGTGTATAGATCTAGGACTATTGAACGAAAGTTCAATAGTCCGAAACCACAATCACCGAACACACTTTAACGAAAGCGCTTTCACCGAAAAAGCACTTTCGTTAAAGTGTGTTTAAAGAAAAAACATTACTTTTACGTTTTTGCAGGGGCCAAGGCCCCCTGCACCCCCCACATGGGGGGCTGTGCATCTCACACCCCCTCTACTTAAATACTCTCACTCCGAGGTTGCACTACAGTGGGGAAAAGGGAATTATCCCTTATCCCCACTGTAGTGCAAGCTCCACATCAGGCATACTTACTCGAAAGTGCCTTTCTGTGAAAAGCACTTTCGCGCAAGTATGCCCGGCCAAATCTGTTCCAGTTATGTTGCTATTCGGTGATCCGTACAGATCCCATATATATATATATATATATATATATATATATATATATATATATATATACACATATATATATAGATATATATATATATATATATATATATATATATATATATATGCACACACACACACACACACACACACACACACACACAAATCTGTTTACACAGTCATACTAAATTTCCATCTCTGTTAGACCAAGACTCCTTTTTCCATAACCACCACTTGATTTTACTTAATATTGTTGTTAAAATCCATTTACCTTTAAACATAATTTCATGTAGCCTTTCACTCCATATAACCCATATATCATAAAATAACTTTTTATAAATTCAACTGGAAAAAGTGCCTTAAAGTCACCAAAACCAAAAAGTACACCAAAGCACTCTGGAAATCAGTAACCACAGCTTCACAAGTGTATCAGGCATCAAAATGTAATCTTCTTTAATGCCACAAATATCACAACTGCATTTTCGTCTTCCAACATACAGGACTTCATCAGAAATGAAGTAACATCCCAATACATTCCTTTTATATTAAAACATTACCCAATTAATAATTTAAACCCCTTATGGTAGCATTGTCACCTCACAGTAAGACGTCCTGTTCGATTCTCAGCTAGAGCGTCTTCTGTGTGGAGACATGCGTGAATGGGCGTACCTTCGTTGAAGGTTGTGCGTCAGGGCTGGCAACTCGGCACGTAAAAATCTACTGCCAATTATTAGTGGACCGGAGTTCCGCTGTGGCGACCCCTAACAGGGAAAAGATGAAAGACACAAACAAACAAACAAAAGTTGTCACTTAATTAATATGTATTTAAGCAACCTTAATTGCCTAACTTAAAAAAACCTAACAAACTTTAATATTGAATATCATGAATAAATACAAGTTAAAATGCCATAAAAAGTACATAATTCAATCCATAAAACACTTCCATATACAAAACATTTAATACAATCCCATAAATTTATAAAATAAAGATTAATTAAACCATGAGTTACTTTACATATAGATAATATGCTGTAAACATGCTGTAAAACAATGTCATACTGCCATCTATTGGTAATATAACTACAATACACAAAGCAATATTAAACTAAATTGTGTCTTAAAAGACAACCTTGTCCATGTAAATTAATTTATTATTTTAATAAATTGTTGTAATAATAAAGGGACCTAATTAGAGTTTAGCAGCCCTACGTTTCAAGACTTGGGCCAATGAGACATGTTCATTGAGTCCAGGTAGCCTTTTGGCTTCTAAATTTAGTTGCCAAAATAGCTCCCTAAACTCTATAGTTGTCTCCCATGGGCCCCCCGGGATCAATTTCCACTTTTTCCTATAACAAAAAACCCCAAAACTGCTTCTATAAAATGGGTACTTTGTTTGTAAAGAGCATTATTAATATCCTGTTTCATAATACCATTGAGGTGTTCATATATAAGCTTTTTAAATTTCCTGTTTGTCTTGCCTATATAGAAACACCCACATATTTTGCAAATAGAAATATATATCACCCCTATAGTGCCACAATTACAATGTGTGATAGTCTCAACATTCTCTTTCCTATCATTTAAATTCACACTTTTTCCTTGAAGTGCATAAGGGCATTATGTACAAGAACCACACTTATATGTACCTTTATTTTGCCTACCCTGTTTTGTTTTATGGTTCTCTAACATATCCTTAACATTTTTGCCCTTCCTATATGTGAATTTCAAGGGGTCCTTAAATAACTGCTCCAGGTCTGAGTAATTTCCAAACCTCTCCCAATTCCTAGAAACAATGTCCCTAATGTTGTGAACATCACTACTGAAATTCAAGACAAAATTGCTATTCAAATTGGTTTCAGTAGACCAAGTATTAACATCATGAACTCCTACTACTTCAGGTATCCCTAAAATGGGGCTAAATCTACCTCTCCTCTCATTCCTCACTTCGTACTCAACTTCTTCCACTAGCCTCAAAGGGTATTTCCTTTCTAAAAACATCCTTCTCAATGTTTTACTTTCTACCATAAAATCCTTGTCTAAAGAAGTCATTCTACAACTTCTAATAAACTGTCCCTTGACAATACCCCTCTTTTGACTAAAGGGATGAGCACTAGTGAAAAACAAGTAAGAGTTCAAAAATGTTTCCTTTCTATACACATTTGATTTAAACATTTTTCCCCCAAGACCTTTTCAATTAACACGTCCAAATACTGAATTTTCTCATGAGAAATAACATACGTGAACTTTAAAAATTCTGTAGTATTGTTCACATACTCAATAAATTCATATAATATGGATTCAGATCCAGTCCAAAAGGTACAGATATCATCCAAATAATGTGTATAGTAACTCCAGTACTGTGCATAATCAAAATGGAATAAATATTTTTCCTTCCATGTGGACAAAACTAAATTTGCATATAGGGGTGCAACTGGCCCCCATGGCTACTCCACTAGTCTGCTTGAAGAACTCGCCTTCAAAGAACAAAAAATTGTGTTTAAGCACTATATCCACAAGTTCTACAAGTGCCATAATAGTATCAATATATATACTACCCTTAATTCTAAGCGCTTCTTCAAACCACTCTACTCCTACATTGTGGGGTATAACGTTAAATGATAATTTATAAGTTCTCCAGTAAAGACAGGTTTGCTTTATTTCTTCTGTTGTTTTTTCCCATTGAATTCTACTTACATCTTTCTTCCCAAATTATATACCAGTATAGAAATTTAATTCATTATAAAATATATACCCCTGATGTTTACTACATCACCTAATTCTTTATTTTTCTCTTTATTTAGTGCCATCTCTGTCATCTCTAGATACTAATTTGTGCAAATTATTACTTCTTTTATCCAAATTTTTTTTTTGCAATTATTTTAATGTCATCTGCATATGTTAACAGAACTGGAATTCTTCACCCTTCAGGTGTCATATACTCCACCCCCTTCATTTTGTAATTTATTTCACATACTATCACATTCATGACTAATGCAAAGAGTATACAACTCATTGGATATCCCTGTCTTACACCACTCTTCATATGTACCTCTTGATTTAACCAGCCATTTAAAAGTATTTTATTTTATTATTACTGTATGCTGACATACATATTTTCTAACTTTCTTGCTTATATTATATTCTTTCATTATTGTTCATAAGATTTCATGTCCAGTTGTGTCAAATGCCTTATTAAGATCTCCTGTCATGACTTTTGCTTCTTCTTTTCTGTTCATAATATCATCCACTGTTTCTCTAGCACTAATAATTCTGGACAACCCTTACCATTTATACTGTATATGCTATCTTCCATAATATTTTCCATTTTAGTTTAAAATTTATTTTGAATTATTTTCATAAAGATCTTATAATCGTTATTAATACCACTGGTCTCCAGTTTTTGATTGTCTTCTGTCTTCCTTCTTCCGTATGAATTTAAGTATTCCACTACATAATTCTTTATACATAAAACCTTCATTTAACCATTCATTCAAAAACTTTAAAAATATTTTTTTGCCAGTCCCTTAATTTTTTATACACTTCATACCCTATTCCATCTTGGCCTGCAGCTGAATTTATATTTACTTGTCCTAATACATTTATCTAGCATTTAAAGACATTTCCTTTTCCAACTCTTTATTCCCTTTTGGTGTTAACTTTGTCACATTCCATGTTTTTTTATGCTACCTTCTTTTTTCTTTAAACATTGCTTGTACATATTATACTACACTATTCATAATCTTTTACTGAGGTCTTTTTATTCATTCTTTTACATTTATTATTTCTCTCATTACACTACCATCATTCTTTACTAATCAGCTAAAGTAATTCAGTACTTCTTCTCTTTTTCCTTGTAAAATATATTTGCTTATGTAACAATTTCTTTCATATAATTATTTTTCTTTGTCAAAGTGCTTTCTATTATTATGTTCTAAATTTTCCAATTCATAATTATATATTTTTTATATTTTTCTTTACCTATTTTTCTCATATCATATTGCCACTGTAAAAACATGTTTTTATATTTTCCTTAAATAGGCTATTTTTTTTATAAAATGTTCTCATAGTAATATGCTCTTTCCATAATGGTATTACTAATCTGTTTCCTTCTTGAGTCCATACTTTCTCATTTATCCTTTTTATTCCTTTACCTATTCTTATATATTCATAGTTTTCCTTTATCTGTAGCCATATTGCAAGATAATCGGAAAATCCTGTTTCAACTACCTGCCCTTCTCCTAGAACTAAACCTTTTGATGCTATAAAATAATCTGTTTCAGTTTTATACATACCCCTTTTGTTAGCCCATGAATTTTTTCCCAAATTTTTAACTTGCAAATCTTATAACTTCCTTTCTTTTAATGCTTACCCTTTAAATCAAAATTAAAGTCTCTTGTTATTATAATATTCATATTTATCATTACACAGTCTAAAATCTGAAGAAATAAGCCTTTTCTTTCTTTACAATTAATATAAGCATATAATATTATAATTCTGTATACTCGTTCTTTCTGTTTTAAATCTGCAATGGTTAATTTTCCAATTTCTGCTAAGTTACATCTAATATTGTTACCTTATTTATATAGAATATGGCTATTCAAGAACATCTCTCTTTTCAAATATTCTAGAATGTTAAGTTGTCAATCTCGCCTTCATTCTTGCTTGATGGGTTCGGAGCCAATCTTCGGCTCCGACTCGGCACTTGCTAAGCTCGAGAGTCACTTTTACCAGCTCGAGGCAGCCCCATATCCCATGATGCAAGGCGGTACGTCCCCAGATCTCGTTTGCCGCTTCGCTGATGAGGTCCTCCTTTTACCAGCTCCTGGTAAGTGAATTTTTACATTACTATTTTAGCCCCTTTCTTCAAAAAACCTTAAAATTATTAGTTTTAACATAGTTTTAGTCCCTTTCTGACAAAAATTCTCCCTGTCTCCTTATAACTTTCAGTCAGACTTTCTAACATCCCATCCCCCCCCCTTGTTAGGGTGTGTGTGTGTGTCTGTTATTGATACCTTTTGATATATTTAATTTAATTTCTTGGACTGGTGTTGTGTGTGTGTTTTATTCACCATGTCTAAGGAAAGGGTCTCAGGCTTTAAGAAGTGTGACTCATGCTGTCAGAAGATGTCTCTGACAGACGGTCACACTTCTTGCCTTTACTGTCTGGGGCCTCTTCACCTGCAGGACTCCTGTGCTATATGTCATTCTTTTAGCCAGAGAGTCCTGCAGGAAAGAAGAAATAAATTGATTTTGAGGGGCCTTCTTAAGCCGGAGGGCTCTCCGGCTAAGTCGGCCCCATCTAAGACTTCTAAGTCTTCCAAGGCCCAGGCTTCTGTGTCCAAGCCTGTGGCCTCGGCTCCGACTCATTCAGAGTCGAGATCGGCTCCGGCTGGAGCCGATTCTGGGTTACCCAAACCTTCGGCACCGATGGCTATCGGTGCCGATTCTGGTTCGACCACTTCGGTGTCGGCTCCGATCGGTTCCGACCACCATGTGGCCCAGGCATCGGTGTCGGCTCCGATCGGCTCCGACACCCTTACTTTTATGGCCGTATCGGCTCCGGCTGGAGCCGATGCATCGAAGCTACCTGTCGGTGCCGATAAGTTGTCGGCTCCGACAGTTTCTGTGGATTCATCGGCTCCGATGGTTCCTTCGAGGAAGAGGTCTAGGTCCCCTTCCTTGGAGCTGATACTTTCGGCTCCGGCTTTGCCTCTCCTCTCGGAACGGAGCCATCGGAGCCGATCTTCAAGTTCATCCAGGCTTTCTGACCATGATTTGGAGAGAGTGGTCAGTAGATTACTAAAGTCGCAGGCACTGGCCCAAATGCTACATAGTCCGTCTCAACAGACGACTATTAGTCCACACCCCATTGCAGTTCCTCCTTCGACTCTACCCCAGAGTTTGGAGTTGGAGTCTTCGGGAATGGTTTCTGCTACGGCTGAGGGACAGATACCCCCTTCTGCTCCTTCAGCCTCTACTCTTATCTCCTCTTCGAGACCTTCCTTAGAGGGATTCGGTGGCCGGGCTTCCCTGGTCTCCTCCGAGGGGGTGAGTGGCATCGGACCCTTGTCCGAGCCCGCTCTTCCCCTTGGAGCCTCGGCCTTGGTGAGCTCGGCTCTGACATCTGCCTCGGAGCCTTCCTTTTCGGTGGGTCCTGGAGTTCCTAGTTCTTCGGAGCGGGTTCTCTCGGACCTCCCTGGGAGGGGAGCCTTCGAGGTGATGAAGAGTGTGCTGGCCACTGGTCTCAGCCAGCAGTCTGTTCCCTTAGCTCCTCCCTCTATGGTGCCTGTTGACATCTCTGCCACTTCTCTTGCTCCAGGACCCAGAGATCCTCCGCCTCAGGTTTCCCCACTGGGAATATCCCCCTCTTCCGAGGATTCTCCTGATTTGTCGGGAGATCCTCCGCGGAAGAGGACCTGTAAGAGGAAACACGTAGACTCCCCCGAGTCTATCACTTCAGATACTGACTTAGATGAGTCAGAGGGATCCCCAAGATCCCCCTCTGAGGATGTCTCCTTCTCAGACATCCTAGAATTCCTTAGACAGAGGGGAAACTGGCCCACCAATAATCCCTCTGAGGATGAGTCAGTATACCTGGAGGTGTTTGGATCTCGGCCCTCCACCTCCTGGGTGTCTCCGCCTTTCGACCCCCTTATGCAGGTTATTGCTCGAAAGGCGTGGGCTGCTCCTGACTCTGTAGAGCCAGTCCCTAGGAGGTTTTCTAAATTTATTACTGCCCCGTCGGACAAGCAATTCCTCACAAAAGGTGTCCCCGCTGATGCCATTGTGGTGGCGGCTGCCACCAAGAAGGAACTTGCAGATCCTTCCGTACCTGTCCATCCTCCTAATAAGGACTCTAGGACCATGGATAGATATGGTAAGCGGATGTTTTCTTCAGCGACCTTTGCTATGCGTTCGCTGAACTACCTATGTCACTTCACCAGACTCCAAAGGGATATCCTTAAGGAGCTAGGTGAAGTTGTGCAGGATCCTACAGCTGCAGGGGCTCAGGAAAAATTGCTTCGCAGCTAGGAACCCTTAACTCCATTGCAAACTCCTCCATGCGGCTGATATCTTATGCTGCTGATGGAGCGAGTAGGGCCGCAGGTACAGGTGTGGCTCTTAGACGCCAAGCCTGGATGCGGCTATGTAATTTTGCAGATCCCTTTAAGGCGTCCTTCACAAACTCTCCCTTTGATGGGTCAGCTTTGTTTGGCCCTCAAGTGAAGGAAACGTTGACCAGGTGTGAGCAGGATGGCAAAACTCTTTCTGCCGTAAGAGTCCGTTTTTCCACCCCTTCTAGACCTTACCCCAAAGGACAGAAGGGTGGCAAGATGTGGTTCCGCAAGTCCCAAGGAGTCACGCCAGATTCACGTGGTCAGTTTACCCCTAGAGGCAGAGGGGGTAACAACAACAGACGCCGCTCCAGAGGCAGAGGGGGTCCACAAAACCAGGGAAACAGAGAGTCTCTCTCTGACAAGCCCTTTCAGCATCCCTGAGATGTTGCCCGGCTGTCCCTCCTTGGAGGCAGTCGGGGGAAGACTATCGCTGTACCCAGAAGCCTGGCGTTCCCTCACTCAAGACAGATGGGTACAGTCGATCATATCCGAGGGTTACAAAATTCCTTTCGAGGAAAGTCCTTTCTATCCCTCAAATTCCCTTCCAGATGTACCACCCGGTCTAAGGGAAATTGCAGAGTTAGAAGTCTTAAATCTACTGCAAAAAAGAGCCATTCAGCCAGTTACAACAGACCATTCAGAGCCCGGAATCTACTCAAGGTTCTTTTTTGTCCCCAAAAAGACGGGAGACTGGAGACCAATATTGGATCTCAGCAGACTCAACAAGTCTGTGAGGAAGACAAGATTCCGAATGGTCACTCTTCAGTCAATTCTGCCCTTCTTACAGAAGGACAACTGGATGTGCTCAATAGATCTTCAGGATGCGTACTATCATATAAAAATTCACAGACGCTCCAGGAGATTTCTCCGCTTTCGGCTGGGGTCCAGTCATTTCCAGTTCAGAGCCCTTCCCTTTGGTCTCACTACAGCCCCCAGAGTGTTCACCAAATGCATGGCAGTGGTCACGGCTCACCTGAGACGTCAAGGATTCCAAGTGTTTCCGTATCTCGACGACTGGCTCCTTTCAGCCACCACCAGGCATCAGCTTGTTCAAGCCAGGGATTACACAATAAATCTTTGTGCTCATTTGGGCATCTTGATCAACTTCGAAAAGTCATCCTTATCGCCCTGCCAGTCTATTACTTTCATAGGCGCAAACTTAAACACTGTTCGGATGTCAGCTACCCTTACAGACCAAAGAGTTTCAGACATTCAAAGTCATGTCAGGATCATTCTAGCCAACAAGAAAGTACAGGCCAGAATGGTTCTAAACGTATTAGGCCTCATGGCTGCGGCCATTACTCTTCTTCCCCTGGCTCGCTTCTACATGCGCCTTCTTCAGTGGATGTTGTTCACTCAGTGGTCTTACCAACAACTTCCAATGCGTCACCAAATTCTGGTGACACAGATTTGCAAAAATCATCTTACTTGGTGGATCACTTCTCCCCAGATTCACCAAGGCAGACACTTTGTACCCCCATCCCCGGTAGCCACTGTCACCACGGATGCCTCCCTGATCGGGTGGGGGGGGTCATTATCAGGGCAGGATGGTTCATGGGATGTGGCAACCGTTCGAGTACCACCTGCACATAAATGTCCTAGAGATGAGAGCAGTGCTTTTAACGTTGCAAGCCCTCAACGACTTTCTTCCTGTAGGGACAATTGCAGTCCACACAGACAACATGTCTGTAGTTTGGTATATCAACAAACAGGGCGGAACCAAGTCCTACCCCTTGTGTCGAGAAGCGCTCAGACTTTGGCAATGGGCGATCTCCTCTCATCGGTTTCTGGTAGCAATGCACATCCCTGGGAAAACCAACATTTTAGCGGACAGATTGAGCAGAGCTATTCTCATGCCTCACGAGTGGTCTCTCAAGCAATCTATAGTGGAAGAGATTTTTCTGGAATGGGGTCGCCCATGTTGCGATCTTTTTGCTACTCCCCAAAACAGCAAATGCCCAGACTTCTTCTCTTTCTTCCCTCTGCCAGGCCATCCCTCCAGAGACGCTCTGACCCAGGATTGGCCCCAGGGACTTCTTTATGCCTTTCCTCCTTTTCCCCTGATCCCTCAAGTTATCCAGAAAGCAACCGTTTTGAGAGCCAAAATGATTCTCATTGCTCCTTATTGGCCTCGACAAATTTGGTTTCCGTTCCTCCATCGTCACCTTTTGGTGCAGCCGTGGCATCTGGACCCAGTGCCAGATCTTCTGATTCACCAATCCGGTCAGCTGCACCGGTCTATCCCTTCTCTCAACGTCACAGCATGGTTGCTCCACTTCCTTCCTTAGCCAGGCTTCCTTTGATCTCTAACCCCGTTAGAGACATTCTAGTAGCTTCTTTAAAATCCTCTACCAGGAGGATTTATACAAGCAAATGGAAATGTTTCTCTTATTGGGCTAAAGCCAAGAATATTGATCCCTTCACTGCCCCAGTTCAGGCAGTTTTGGATTTCTTAGCAGAGATTTTTCATGCAGGCTCCTCTTCTTCCACAGTTAGAGTTCAATTGGCTGCCATCTCGAACTTTCATGTCGGGTTCGCAGATCACAATATTATGTCCCACAGGCTTTGTAGAGCCTTCTTGAAAGGAATTTTCCTCCTGAAGCCTCCAGTCAGGAATCCTCCTCCTCAATGGGATCTAAATTTAGTGCTGACATCCTTGATTCTTCCCCCCTTCGAGCCAGCTGTTTCTTGCTCCCTGAAATTTCTTTCTTGGAAAACCTTATTCCTAGTAGCTATTACATCGGCCAGGAGGGTGTCTGAACTTCATGCTCTATCGGTTCGACCCCCCTATTTGGTCTTTCACAAAGACAGAGTATCATTGAGAACTAATCCGACCTTTTTGCCTAAGGTCGCCTCAAAGACTAATTTGAATCAATCCATTGATCTCCCTGTATTTTTTCCAAACTATTCAAACAGATTGGAACAAAAGCTACATTATCTTGATGTCCACCGCCAACTCAGATATTATTTGGACAGAACTAAACAATTTAGGAAATCCGATCAACTCTTTGTTTCCTATGCTGATAACAAGAAAGGCCTTCCTGTCTCAAAAGTGACCTTATCTAGATGGCTTTCTTCTGTCATCTCTGAAATTTATCGGCTCAGGGGAAAACAGCTGTGCTCAAAACCTAAAGCACATTCAACTAGAAACTTAGCTACTTCTACAGCCTTTCAAGCTAGACTTCCTTTAGACACTATTTGTGCAGCGGCCACTTGGGCCACTCCTCATACTTTTGTTTCCCATTACAAATTGGACTTGGCCTCCAGGGACAGAGCCAGTTTTGGCTCTACAGTCCTCAAGAGTCTGTTCCATTGAGCCACCCAGGATAGAGGTGCTAGGGACGCGGTCCCATCAAGCAAGAATGAAGGCAAGATTGACAACTTAACATTGAGAAGTTATGTACCTACCATAACGTTCCATGTTAGTTGTCTTCTCTCGCCTTCTTTCTTGCGACCCTCCCTCCTTCCCCCAGGCCTGGACAGACCTTTTTCTACAAGGAATTATTATGCTGAAGACCATTCAGAGCTGGTCCTTCTTCCATCCTGTAGGCTTTTCTTTCTTCCTTTGGGAAGTGTTTATACTTGGTGCTATTGCCCCTTTGTCATCAAACGAGATCTGGGTACTTACCGCCTTGCATCATGGGATATGGGGCTGCCTCGAGCTGGTAAAAGTGACTCTCGAGCTTAGCAAGTGCCGAGTCGGAGCCGAAGATCGGCTCCGAACCCATCAAGCAAGAAAGAAGGCGAGAGAAGACAACTAACATGGAACGTTATGGTAGGTACATAACTTCTCATTATCGTTCCTCCCCATAGTTGTCCTGTTTGTAATTTTTCTTCATTTGTTAAAAACTTATGTCTTCTAACATAATTACATCTATATCCCATGTATTACACCACTCCAAAAATTCATATTATTCTTACTAAATTCTTAACACTGTTCACATTTACAGAAAGACTCTAAAAGTTTAATTTTCTCTTTTCCTTTAATTAATGGTTTCATAAGTTCAGAGCTAATTACTAGGCTACCTTTCTTAATAGGTAATGCTAAGCCTAAACAGTTTCCTTTCCAAAGTTGAGAATCAAACACTGTATAGTTTCATAGGAGGTTACTAGGCTAACAGCCCAAGAGCCCTTACAAGTCTAGCCATATTTATCTCAAATTGCCTCAACTGTCCATAATTTGGTGAGTGAAGTTTAGAGAGGTATGACTCTATGGTAAAAAAACACTAACTGCCTCTGTCCATTAGAGACAAAGGCACCACTCCAGGAGTGAATTTACAATCACCCATCCGTTGATCTAGGTTATGTTAGTAGAGGTCAGGGAGGGGCTGTACTCCACATGAATGGGAAGTCTGTTCAAGAGAAGGGGCAGTCCCTGGGTGATGTATCTATCTCTCCAGCATGGTTTATTCATGTCAGAGGCTAGGTTAAGATCTCGGGAGTGAGTGACCCTCATGCAATTTGATTTACAAATGTGTAGCATTTCCATAAGGGCTGAGTCAGAGACTGCCCTGTAAGCCAGGCACAGGTTACCCCTCAACAACCTGTAGGAGGCAGGATACAGTGACAGGGCTTTCAGTTTTTCCATGTAGGACTTGTTTTGTGTAACCTGTATTTTCCTGGTAAGAAACCTCTGTGGTCTCTCCAGCTGTTGCAGGTATCTGGTGAGATACATACAAAAAGGAGCATTCTACTCAATTATTGGTCTGATGAGGGCCGAGTATAATGCAATTACAGCATGCTTAGATCCTTGTGTCTGAGTCAAACAACTTAATTGTTTTACCAAGGCCAAATCATTAATACTATATATTTTTTTTCATCCATTTCCTTTCTTTTTTTTTGTACTTGTCCCTTTAAATTTCTTTTTTCTGTCTGTTACCCTCTTATCAATAGAATTCTTCTTCATCATTCATTTCAGAACGTTCTTCTATGTTTTCTTTATCATTTTTCTCATTTAATTTTTCTTTTATTTCTATTACTTATAAAATTTCCTCTCTTTGCTCGTTTTCTTCTCTTTCTTTTTCTTTTTTCCTTACTCCAGTTTTCTTGTTTGTAATACATCCATAAATTTTCAATTTTGTTATATTTATAACATTTCAATTCACATTTTTTTGCATGTCCCATTTCCCCATAAATATTACATTTTCTTTTGTCGCAGTTACTTACTAGTTTCACAAAATGAAAAACATGTTTTGGGTTGTCCCCAGTATTTTATAAAGCCTCTGTTCTCCTCCACATTTATAATGCATGTTATATGTATAGTTTTCTCTCTTTCTATTTTAACACAATATTACAATCCTAGCCCCAGTCCATAAACCCCTTTTGTCATAAACATTTGCAGTGTTCAGTATTTCTTTACATAAAGCTTTCAAATTTCCTTTCAAAGTCTATGGGTTACAGTCTTTCTTTTTTCATATTCTCCAAAAAAATTTTCCATTAAAAAACAGCCTCAAATATAATGTCACAAAATGTCTTTTTGGTAATAAGAATAAATGTTCTTGCCTCATGTGATTTTACACACAAAGTAGCTATTAAATTGTCCCACCCTTCATACCTGTCCATTTTTCGTCTTCTTTACTTTGAGTCCGGACCACATACTTCCATTTATCATTTTCTTCTGCTTTCTTTTCTGCTACCCACTTTTTCCTTCTTTTACTTTCTCTGCATATGCTTTCTCTTCCACGTTACCACTATTCTTCAGGATTGTCGGTGCATCCTCCTTTTTGTATTTTCTCCATAATGTCCCCCAAAGAAACATCTTCTTCATTTTCTGGCTCACTGTGCACCACCATTTCTTTAAGTAAATCATCCCACAACCCTCCCGAATGGAGGGATGTAATTATACATCAATCATTTGCTGATTCATCTACATCAAACAGGTTTCTTTGAAACATTTCCTCAGAATCTTGTACAGTTTCTCTGGTCTTGATACTTCCTGTATTTCCAGACCACCTCTGCACCTGGAATGGAAACAGGAAGTGCTCCTCCAAAATGGGCCCCACTCACAACAATGAAGAGTAGTGGTTCATTATTTATTAACACAACTTATACACATTAGTTACATTATTTACATACTGTACATTATTTACAGTTATTTACATTTTTCATCTGCCATACAATTTTATATATTTTAATGATCCCCCATTTTTTTCCACAACAAAAATGTATCTTTTTTAAAATTCAAGACAATACCCATTTGCCATTATTAAATTTGATTTCATTCATCTCTCATTAAATATTGTCCATGAAACATAAAACAGTTTACCAATCTCTTTTGCCTCTTTTAGTGTTTTGTTGCCATAGTACCCATATTCCAGCATTTTCACATTTATATCTTCAACACTCTGTAGGTCTTTCAGTATCTTACTCTCACATACTTTTTTCTATAATTCCCTTACTCTTGAACAGTTCAGAAAAACATACTCCATTGTTTCAACTTCCCCACAGTAATTACTGTACATGCCCTCTCTTGTATTTTTTATAAGGCATGCTGGCTTTAACTGGCAGTTTACTTATTGTCAATCTCCACATAAAATCATTACATTCATGAATTTTCCTACTCCAAACAAGTCTTGCCTTAATTGCATTTCTTTCTTCATCTCCTAAATGCTTCCATGGGTATATATAATAGTGTTCTTTCATTGCATTAGAATACAATTTGTTTCAATCTTTTCATGCATTTTTATATTCAATTTACATACAAATGTTATTCTGATATCTTTCCCATATTCATTTACAAAATATTTCCATAGTTTCCCAGAACTTACTTTCTCCCAACAATTCTTATACTTACCTTTGATAATAATGTTAATTAATTTCTTATGCTTTTCTTCCATTCCTGCTAAAACTTTATAAAGATTCAATGATGCTGCATCAACAATTGGATTAATCAATCACAGTCCTTCCTCCCCTTTTTTAACATACAAGATCCCTCTCCTAACTGGATTCAGTATAGATCCCCATATAAGTGAGAATAGAATAGATAATAACTCTTTCAAATATGAACACCTGCTAAATATGCAATTTTACCTAAAAGTATTACATTTATTAAATATACTTTTTTCTTATACAACAGTTAACATTAATTTCAAAACATACAAACTTCTTTTAATTTTTATATTATTTGATCCAGTTGCATTTCTCTGTACATTTTTATCCCAAATTTTATTCCTAATATATCTATAACCTCATCATTAAATTAAATCTCTTCTATACTATTTATTGACCTGATGTTGCTACTCTGGTCTTTATTTATATAGATCAAGTATTTTTAAATACTGATTAAATCTGTTGATACCTCTTTCATCCATTCCTTATTCTTCATAATTAAGACTACACTGTATCAACTGCATTAGTAAGAATTATTGGAATTTGAATATCTTCTGTTATGTTATATCTTGCCATTTTCAACACTCTATTCGTATTACTAACAACTACGTTCATCACTAATGCAAATAAAATGTTACTTGCTGGACACTCTTGCCTTATTCCACATTCTATTTTTTATTTCTTCACTTTACCTATTTAGTATCATTCTCACATCATTATGTTCATATAATGACATAAATATTTTAATTATATTATCACTTATACCATAATTTCTTAATATATATCCCACAAAACATTATATTGTATTCTATCAAAATGCTTTACTTACGTCTCCTACCATAACTTTAGTTTCCATCCTTTTATCTATAATGTCATCTATTCCCTCTCTCAATATTCATAATAAATCTTGACTTCTTCCTTTCATCAAGTAATTTATCTACACTATTTTCTAATCTTTTCCCTTTTATTCTCATAAATGTCTTATAATCTGTATTATTCAGTACTATTGCTCTACAATTTCTTATATCCTCTTTCTCTAATGTTTCCATATAAATTGCATAACCCCATGTACATATTTCTTTTTCTATTCCTTTTTCTAGCCATTCATTTAATATTTCCACGAAATATATTTTTGCTATTCTTCCATATTATAATACATCTAATATTCAGTATAATCAACTCCCATGGCTTTTTCCATATTTAGTTCATTTAAAATTACACTAAGTTCATCTACACTTATATTATTTTTCATATTTTTATTATCCTCTTTACTTTATTCTTTTAATTTTCCATTTCTGCCTCTCTTCTGTATCCCTTTTTAATTTATTATCTATATACTTTCTTATTTCTTCAAGCATTTTTTTCTGTATTTACTGTTTCTCCTTCCTTATTCTTCACTTCCCTTATGATTCTCTCATTTTTTCTTACAGTCGTATTTAAATATTGCACAACCTCTTCTTTTTTCTATTGTAAAAATATCTTTGCTTATATAACATTTTAATCCCCTCCTAATTCATCTCATATACCTTTTTCTCCTTTTCATAGATGCTTATCTTTTTTCTATTACATCTTTAAACACCTTCTGAATCATTTGCTTATATTTTAATTTCTTTTTCCTCTTTCTCATCACTTGATATTCCAGAAAACACTTTGTATATTTTTCTTTAAAGCTTTATCCACCAATTTGTCTAGTTTTCATAAAAGCTTGTCATATCCACATGATCCTTCCATAGCTGGTTAATCTCTTTTCCATCTTCCTCATTTAACTCTTTTTCAGTAAGTTTTTAATGCCTTTATCTAATCTTATATATCCCTCCTTTTCTTGCACTTCTACCCATATAGCTAAATGATCTGGAAATCCAGTTTCCTTTATTTCTCCCTGTGCTACTTTTAGGCTATTAGATATTACAAAGTAATCATTTTCTGTTTTTATCTCATTTCATTTGTAAGTCCAGTGTTTCTCATTCCTTATATATAACTTGCTACTTTTTATTATTGCATATGCTTTCCTAACATCACTTCCTACTTTTCTTCTTTTTCTTAGGTCACAGTTGAAATCTCCCACTAATATTATCTCCATATTCATATTCACTCCTACATAGTTTAAGATTTTTTTAAACATTATTTCTCTTTCTTTCATTGTAACATATGCATAAATTGCAATAATTCCACGCAGATCTTTCATTCATCTTATGTCTATGATAACTATTCTACCTAATTCCACTCTAGTATAATCTAAAACTTTCCTTTTTTCACATTTACTCTTTACCTTTTTTATTTTCTTTTATAACAACGCTCTTAAACTTTCTTTTTCTTTCACTGTTTTGCTTATTGAATTATTTTTACTTCTCACCACTCTCCAATTTACATATGCATCTTCCCTTGTTTTTTGTAGCTGTTCTTCCATGTCATTATTTTCATTTTTTTATCTACTGTCTCTTTTTTATTATTATGCTGCTCTCCATATTATTTTATGCACTCTTATTTACATTTTCTTGCATTTGCTCTTGTTCTTTACCTTCTATATTGTCTTCACAGTCCATCCAAGCATGTCCTGTTTCCCCATGTGTTTATATATATATATATATATATATATATATATATATATATATATATATATATATATATATAAAACACTTAGCTTCATGCCATGGTTTTCCATAAATAAAACATTTTCTTTTATCACAATTACTAATCAAATGGTCATCTTTTCCGCAAAAAAACATGTTTTTCATTGTCCCCTATATTTAACATAGCCCCTTTTCCTTCTACATTTATCATACTTGAAATATGCATTTTTTTATTTTCCATTTTTAAAATTACTCCACACTCATACCACAGTCCATTATCCTCTATCATCATAAACTTTTGTAATGTCCATCACTTCTCTGCATACAGTCTTTTAATAATCTTTTAACACATCTCTCTCAACTTCAGTTTGAAATTGCAGAATCATTTTTTTCTGTCTCTATTAAATGTTTATACTACATATGCATTCCAAGGACTCCAATCTTTTTTTCTTTCAAATTGTTCTAAAATAAAATTTCACAACGTGTCTCTTTATTAATATGTATAAAAGCTTTTACCTTTTTTGGTGAAATACCTAGAGCTGCAGTTACTGTGTCCCAAACTTCACACCTATTGAGTTCCTTTACTTCTTTGCTGCTCAACCTTACCAAAAGTTTCTTCTTGTCATCTCTCTCATTTCTTCCACTTACTTCTCTCCTTCCTATATCTTTTGAGCATACAATTTCTTCTTTATTTCTATCACTTTCACCTCCTTCTTTTGTATCTTGTACATAATTTCTCTCCACAAAGCCCCCATCTTGCTCTCTCATTCACTCTGACTTAACACAGAGAGAATAATAAGGGAAGTGAAGAATAAGGAAGGAGAAACAGTGAATACAGAAGAAAATTGCTTGAAGAAATAAAGTATATAGATAATACATTAAAAATGCATACAGAAGAGAGGCAGAAATTGAAAATGAAAAGAATTAAGTAAAGAGGATAATAAAAATATGAAAAAGAATTTAAGTGTAGGTGAACGTAGTGTAATTTTAAAGGAATTTTTTGATGATGTGAAGATCAGGGAGTCTTCCTCTATCTTCTGAACTTTTCAGTTTTGTGTTTACAATGTAGTGACATACAGTCAATATGCAATATTTATGTGTGTCTGTATGTGTGTTCTGTTTGCTTGCACATGTGTGTATATACTCAAGCAATCAAACTGCACTTTGTTGATAGGTAGCTTACATCAGTGAATGCTATTGATCCCAGATGTGTAGACATTTTGAATGCAGCAGTGATGCTCTGTTCACTTACAAATGGTAAGGTATAATGGTATGTGTTTGTTTTGTGAAACTGACAGACCGCGGGGTAAAGGAATTTGCATTTTTGCCCATTGTTGTGTGATCTCAGAGTTAACACATTTAAAGTTGCAGGCATTCAGGTTTTTACTAAGCTTACAGCCAATGGAGAACATTGAAAACCATAGCTATGTCACCCAATAATCTGGGAGAATAGCAGTGTCCCCATTAAGTAGACTTTCTTCACATATCCCCAGTGAAAATTTGTGTCACCCAACCAGTCATCCAAACTGGTTTTAAAGGTTACTAGAGAAGTACTCTTCTTGTAGGTTAGGGCAGCCTGTTGCAGAAAAGGGGGATATGTTTGGTATCTCTCATGGTTTAAGTCTTTTGGGTTTCTAATACCATGACGGGAATGGACCCCATTCCTAAGTCAAAGTTTGATTAAAGTTCATGAAATTAGTATAGTTTCAATCTTTGATGTCAGCCAGAATTGCTCTTCTTAGCACCCGCAATGCGCCTAGTAACTCCTGCATTTCATAAAGAGTTACATGTATCTGTAACATATCTAAGTACGATTGCAAATTCTTTTTTATAAGACCCATTACTCCTACTACTTTGGAACTGTCTGGTATCCTTCTTCCACATTGCCCTCATTTCTGCTTATAAACCCTTGTATTTTATGACTTTGTACAGTCCTTTTGCCATTAGTGTATCACACCCAGCAACAAGATGTGAGACTGTTTCCAATTCTGTTTTGCAAAACCTGCATTTGTCTGTTTCTCCCATATGTTCAATGAACTTTGTAAACCAATGTGTACATAGTCTACTATCCTGGGCCATGAATATTAACCTTTCATCTTTTGGTTTAAATTCACCTGTTCTTAACCATCCCCCCATTCGGTCCGGGTTGACATGAGTTGTTACAAGAATTTTCTGTACTTGTGGCTGTATTTATGTATTTTCCACATGTTTTGCCTTCTCATCTGATCCTTCATATTATATATATATATTTTTTTGTTTCTTGGCACATTCAGTTGCTAGCAGTTTTTATCTACTTTTTTGATTTCCATTCCCACCTGACACAAATATGCTTCTGCTAAACTAAGTAGTTAAGTCCTCTTTGACTTATTCTCCTCATGTTTTCAATCTTTCATTATGTTTGGATCTTGTGAGGTCAGCAGATATGTATGCAATCCTACGATTGCAGATCTAGACATGTAATCACTTTCAAGGAGGCCCATACCTTATGCACTGATATTTATAAATCATTTGATAAGCATAAAGCATTTTTCTTACTTTCGTGTCCATCTGATCCAATACCTTTTGGGGCCAGTCAGTCATACCAAAACTGTAAGTTAGGACAGGAAGAGCAAATTGGTTTATAGCTTAGACTTTGTTCCTAGATGTCAGAGCTTTTTTCGGTATTAATTTTAGTCTTCTAAATATTCCTAAGTTTTATTCGCATTTGTTTATATTTTATTGTTGATCTTTCATCATTTCCTAAATATTTATGCACTCTCTCGTGCTCTGTTTCTTTGGTACTTACGTATTATCGCAACCATATTTTGAATTCGACCTAATTTGTAATGTTATAGCAAAACTACTTTTTTTACAGTGAAAAGGGGTATGTTCAGTCCAAATTACTTAGGTATCACATTGCTTCTGGGACAGGAACAGGAATAACGGAAAAATTCCTCTTCCTACGTAGTATCCTTTAGCGCCATAAGTGAATGCCACATTTTGTTAAGCCATACTGTAGCAGCTTGCCAGTAACGGCAGCTACTCAGGGTTATGATTAATGTGCTTATGTGATCGACATCCATTTCAGCTGTTTTCAAGTTTCAGGTCTTTCCTAAATTTGCTTTAGGATTTTGTAGCCCCGTAAACAGTGGATTTTATTGGTGCGAATCATTGAGGATAAAAAATGCCAAGTGAGACGTTGGGAGCTTTGAATGAAAAAACACAAACTTGCACACATACCTTTCTGTACTTAACTGTAGTTTGATGGTGGAATTCAGAAATACATAACTTGACTGTACTCCCTGTTTGCTCTTTCAGATTATCAGGAAAAACAGCAGTCACAAAGTACTTTTCACTCAACCTATCTGGTTCAAACAAGCAAAAAAAAAATAATTTCACGTTTCAGGAATGTGCTCCTGTTTTCTATATTTACATAGCGGAAATGGTACAAGTAAGCATAACGGTACATTTTGAAGCCGAAAAATAAATCCCCCCAAATAAAACTGCATAGGTGTGTGCATGTGCATACACAGACAGTCGACAATTCAACACATTCGAAATCTGGTTGCGATAATACGTAAGTACCATTTCTTTTTTATCACATTCCTATCCCAGACTGCTATTTTCTTGGTGCTGCAGTTTTCCTGTTTTAAAAGTTGCTTTTGCATATTTATCAAGATGAAATTACATTATTATATCATCTGAGAAGGTATTGACCACTTGTAGTTGTGCTTTCAGTTCTTCATCTGACAAACTATACAGTTTTAAATCATACAGAAAAAGAAAATGAGAAATCTTTCTTATTTTCTGTGAATTGTAGCCATGACCTAATCTGTTAAGTAGACAGCTTAATGGGTTAAGGGCAAGATAAAAGAGCAGCAGGGACAAAGGGTCACCCTGGAATATCTGCCTTTGAATTTTTATCCCTGGAATCATCATTTGTCCTTTATCATGGCTTAGCTGCAAAGTGGTTTCCACTGTTTCATGGTCTCTGTAATGTAATCAATCAGTGTAGGCTGTATGATATGCATTTGTAAGCATTCTTTTCTTCATGAATGTGGTATGCTGTCAAATGCTTTTTTGTAGTCTATCCATGCCATACTTAGATTCTTCACCTTTTTACAATTCTCCATTATGACTTTATTTAACAAAAAGTGATTATTTGCTCCATATGACTTTTATTTGATACCCTTTTGTTCTATTGCCATGGCTGAGTTTTCTTTTAAATGACAATAAACTGTCGACACATATCTCTTATGCTATTTGGTATTTTTGATGTGGTATATATAAGTTTTGGTATATATTTGGATTTATTTTTAAATGGTTAAATAAATACACTTTATTTTTGAACTTTTCATGCTGCCTGTTCCTTCATCCACTCATTTGAAGTTTATATGTTTGGATTCGGGTTAGGTATCTCTCATGCCATTTGGTGTTGTTGATGTGGTAGTATAGGTTTTGGCCTCTAGAATGCATTAGGTAAAGGCATTCAGAGTGCTGGTTTGTTCTTAGTATGGAAGGTTATGCAGACATCACTTCTCTGAAGTCTATATGGCACTGAATATAGTGACAGGGCCTTTAGTCTGTCAGAGTAGCAAAGTGCTTAGAGAGATACATACCAAAGCTTGCATTTTATTCAATAATGTGCCTAATAAGGGATAAATAAGGTGGGAATATTAACTTTTTTTGACCTTGAAAAAATACCATGAAAGATAAGCTGTGGAAGGCAGAAGGTTTTTCTAACCACAGCAGAGCCATTGTGGTCAAAGGAGAGTCTGTTATTAACATATGTATCTGTGCCCCTTTTGACTTTCTCAAATCTGAGTGGAATGTTATCCGTGGTTCCACTACAAAACGTCTTAACACCAGACAGCATAATGCCTAAAATACAAATGAAACTTCAGGTGTTTTTTTCAGAGAGGCAAGCCCCATGCACACACCCATGATATGGAACAAAGCCCCCACACACCACAGGTCTTATACAATGCATCTCCATGGTTGCAGCAATTCAACAAAGGGAGAAATCACCCAAAAACATGACATCACTGACAGCACACATTTATAAATCTTACTGACTACAATTTGCTGTGGAAAACAGTGAGTGGAATTGTGCTTATTGGGGTCTTATGCCTTAGACAGACATCTATAGAACATCCTTTATCTATGTAGTAAGTAGTAATGATGCTAAATTTATTAAAGGAAACTATGCTGCATTTCTTGATGTTAAGGATAATCTCATGATTAATATACCAAGCATTTATTTGGTCCAGCCTTTGCAGGAGAATTTGAGTATAGTCACTAGTTAGTCAGGTGTGGGATATCAGACAATAATACTCAGTAATGAGGCGGTGAGGGTCAGGTAGATGTAGTCACTAGATAGTCAGGTGTGAGGAATTAGGAAAAGATAGTCACTATGTAATCAGATTTGGGGTTTCAGGTACAGATAGTCATTGGGTAATCGTATGAGGGGAGTCAGGCAGAGACAATTACTAGGTAATTAGGTTTGGGGTGTCAGGTAGAGATAGTCACTGGGTAATCGTATGAGAAGAGTCAGGCAGAGATAGTTACTAGGTAATCAGGTTTGGGGTGTCAGGTAGAGATAGTCACTGGGTAATCATGTGGGAAGGGTCAGGCAGAGATAGTGGATAATCATGAATGTGGGGCGGGGGTCTATATTAGAACATCAAAGTTTCAAAACTTCGAATGTTCTAATATCGAACCCTATTACACGAAAACTAAAAACATCGAACATACAGAACAGCAATTTTTTTCCTAGGGGAAAAAATGTGTTGTTCCAAAACACATACACACAACACAAGCACACCAAACAAACAGCAATCCACACACATACACCTAAAATCTTACACCTAAACTATACACACGCTAAACTATACACACACCACTAAGTATCCACTTACCTTAACCCAAACCCTAACCCTAAGGTCTGTCACTATCGCACACTTACCTGACCCGCGCCCTAACCCTAACTCACCTACCCCGCCCTAACCCTCACGTCCACACAATTGCACACTTACCTGACCCGCACCCTAACCCTAACTCACCTAACCCGCCCTAACCCTCATGTCCACACAATCGCACACATACCTAACCCACACCCTAACCCTAACTACCCTAACCCGCACTCAATCGCACACTTACCTGAACCCAACCTGTAAGTTTCCACCACAGCACTGAAAATACCAACAAAACAGAAACAGACAACCAAATTCTTTCCCTAGGAAAAAATGTGGTTTTCTGTTGCTTTGATATTTTCAACTTTTGCGTAATAGGGTTCGATATTAAAACATTTGAAGTTCTGAAACTTTGATGTTCTAATATAGACCCATGTGGGGGAGATCAGGCAACAATCATCACTGGTTAATCGTGTAGTGGAGGAGTTATGCAGAGATGGTCACTGGGTAATTATGTGTGGAATCAGACAAAGATGATCACTAGGTAATCTTATGTGGAGGGATCATGCAGAGATAGTCAATGGGCAGTCAGATGTGAGGGATGAGGCAAAGATAGTCACTAAATGGTCAGATGTGGGAGAGTCAAAAAAGGCTTTCACTGACTAACAACTAATGGAATTGTTACTGCTATTCCATTAATCACAGTTTTTTTTTTGGGGGGGGGGGGTTGGGGTGGAATCCCTAACTACTTCCACTACTTCCAAATTATCCTGTTAAATCATGACACAAAAGCCTAAGCTGGCAAGAACCAGGAAAATTGAAAAAATGTAAAAAACACCAAGTTTTATTGATTAAGCGCTTCCGTCTCCATACACTGGAGATTTCATCAGAATAATAGCTAACACATTCCTCTACCTTAAATAACATAAAAATCATTCTTATTACATAATCACATGTACATTTAAATTTAAAGGGGAAGTTACTGATATAAAAAACAAGGTAAATTGATTCTGTAAACAGTAGTATTTGTAAACACACAATTTTATATACAAAACAATCAAGTTAACCATATAAGTAGATGTTGAAAAAATACTATGTTTAGTAACTGTTTTTTAATACTTCAATGCTCTCGATTTTAGAGTGGGACTAATAGAAAGATTGTCACTCAAGCCCGGGGTTACACATGTATTCCATTGTAACTGCTCACGAAATTCCAGTCTAGTCTCTCAGTCGCCAGCTCTTTCATGAAGTATAACTTGCTCCAACACCCAAACTTTAAAATTAGCTTGTTCACATGTGAGGGTGCGTCTTTACCGAGTATTAGAATCTCTGTTCCTATTGATCTCATAAATATGTTCATAGATTCTTTGTCTTAGACTTCTCTGTATCTTCCCCACATAAAAAGAACAACAGTGTACATTTACATATGATTATCCAATAAGAATGATTTTTATGTTTTTTTAACGTAAAGGAATGTGTTAACTATTATTCTATTAAAGTATCTGGTGTATGGAGACGAAAGCACTTTATCAATAAAACTTGGTGATTTTTACACTTTCTCGGTTTTCCTGGTTCTTTCCAGCTTAGGTTTTTGTTTCCTAGTTCAGTACAATTTTCGTCAAGGCAATCACATTTTATCTTGATTTTTTTATTCTGTTAAATCACCCAACATGTTCCTTCATTCAGAAGATCAGTGATTATAAGGGATTAGTGTTTGGAAGCACTGTTAACAAACGCAGATTTGAAGAGGAGCATATGTTTTTAAATGCTTTAAATGTGAGTTCACAAGTGTGCCGATTTCTGCTAAGATGCTAATAGGGGAAGCTCAATCATCAAACTCAGCTGTGACAAAAACAAGGAGGAAAAGTAATCATTCCCTCCAGGCATTGTAACAACTCCTTCTCCCAACATGGCAGAAATTATTCAGTTATGTTATCTAGGATCCTCTTTGACTGGTTCTAGGTTGGGTGTTTCTTCTTCCCAATTAGAATTTGGTATGTTTCCTGTAAAATATTGGGATTAGTATATAGACATCTGTAGAGTCCAGTTTCTTTTGTCTATTTGCATATTTCCCATCTCTACCCTTGTTATCTTCTACAATGTCCTGCAATCTCGTTTGTAAATATCAGAATAAGTGCTTGGGTGGCCATCAGATTAGCAGTCAAGATCCACATTAGCATTAACTTGACATGAATAACACCACATGTGCCAAAGGTTTATCTTGGCTTTTCTATGTCAAAGAAGGGAAATGCTGGCCCACTTTGTGAAACTGGCTATGATTGATAGGCGTTCACAGGAAGGCCAGTTATAAGATCCTTCTTGTAGCCACAGGACTAGGTCTCTGCATTTTTACAAAAATAAATATTTGAAGAGCAATTCCAGGCTTGAACCTCATCAAGTAAATCTGCTGTACAAAGTCTTCCAAAACATGCATGTTTTAGGCTTGCCTTCAATTTATGGGTGCTCAAGCACTAAACTGTTTTTGGCCATAGTCAAGTGTATTGGGATCAGGCAGGCCTTTGTTAATGAAAGTGCTCCTTTGATACCCACCATAGAAGATGATTTTCAAAGTTCTTGCACTGCCTTGTCTTAAGAGGATCAACTAGAACTCATGGCTTGCCAGTCTAATCCCAGAGTTGCATAGTTATGTTTGGAAAACTTGAAAACAAAGGCTCTTTTTTTGAATTGGCCACACTTACATACAGACTAACAGGCCTGATTAAGGAAGGTCAGTCTGCACCTCTTGCTTCAAGGCTTTTCATCTCAGGAACTCAGCATCATGCAGGTGTTTGATGTCTGGTAGAAACCTGAATGCAGGACTTCACTATTTAGAAGTTCAGTCTGCAACCCACACCAAGTCTGATGCAAACCGCTCACCACCTTATGTAGCCTTTTATTCATATCAGCTGTTATGACTCTTTAGAAGATTTGGACTGTTTTCTCCTTCAGAGACAGACAGCAGCCATGATCTTCATGGTGATATTTACTTGCCTGTGGGAGTTAATTTTTGAGTGGCTTGTGAGGTTTCAGTGGCTAAAGAGTCACCGTGCATGTATGGATCTGCTGTTGGTGTCCAGCCCTTGACACTATTCCCTGGAGTTGTGGACAGTCCTCATCTGTCTTGTAGGTTTCCCTTTTTTACAGGTTCTGCAGCTGAAACAACTGTACTTCAAAACTTATGTTTTCTCTGCATGCTGGGGAGTCGAGCTAGGCTCCCATTAGATACCGGGTGTGTGGTTCTCCAGAGAGGGGTTTTATCATCAAGCAGTTAAAGCAGTGCTTATGACACTGAATGACATGGAGAGACAGCTGCTCCCTGGGTCTTTTGTTATCCAGTCAAATACCTAGTCCATTATGTGTACTAGAACTAGTAAGGTCACAAGAAAATGCTCCTGCACAAGGAAGAGATGCTTAGCTGATACATGGCCATTGGCCAAGGCATCCTTTTTCCCAGCAGTTCATATTCCTGGTGAAGTGAATGGTAGATACTTTGAATGGGGTCTGTATTCCTAGACTGGAACTCCTTATTTGGATGCCATGCCTGCTCAGAACCATCTTGACGTGGGGGCCTCCACAGATCAGTCATTTGTCGCTGTTTCTTCTTCTTTTTGGCTTAGTTCAGCAGGCCATGAGGGGAAATCACAGTGGAAATATTTTCTCTCCTGTGGCACTGAAGGTTCCTGTGTGTATTACTGGCATTCCAGCTGTTTTCTTGTATCATCATACGATCCCGAGAAGAAAGATCACAAATCATTCTTATCACCTGTTGGTTGCCATGATTGTAAACTATAAGGATTTTAGTATTACAGCTAACCTTACTGGTCCTAGCCAAAGGCATCCAGGGGTTGAGGTAAATAAAAAGGTCCTTCCCTCCTAATATAGATCTCATTCCACATGATTTTCTGATAGGGATCTCAGAGGTAGTAATTGAAGCTGCCAGGAAACCCTCCATTTAATGCACTTCTGCCACCAGGTAGGCAAAGTTGTCAGTTTGGTAAGATTATTACTTTATACTTTCTTAGTCAGTAAGTTGCAGGTGATCTTGATCTGCCTGAAGCACATACATGATGTGGGCCTCACTTAATTCTATAATCATGGTGCATATGTCAGCTGCTTAGACACATGATGCTGTATGACCTGTCCCTGATGTAATTCTGCAGTTGTGGAGCATGTGCTAGCTAATTATGCACATCATGATGTAAGATCTGGATCTCACTTAATTCCACAGTCATGGTGCATGTGTCAGCTACTTATATTCATCTTCCTGAATAACTTGGTCATCAATTTCACAGCTATGGTGCACATATCAACTATTTATGGATATCATGCTATAAGACCTGAGCCTCAATTCCACAGTTATAGTGCATGTGTGACTTATTTATACACACCATGATCTATGACCTGGCCCCATTTCCACAGTTACAGTGCATTTGCAGCTAGTTATGCACATCACTCTGTTTGGCCTGGGCCTCAATTCCTCAGTTATGCTACATGTGTCAGTTACTTATACACATCATGCTCTATGATCTGGGCCTCAATTCCCCAGTTATGATGCATGTGTCAGCTAGTTATGCACATCACTCTGTATGGCCTGGACCTCAATTCCCCAGTTATGGTGCATGTGTCAGCTAGTTATACACCTTATGCTGTAAGACCTGGGCCTCAATTTCCCAGTTATGGTGCGTGTGTCAGCTAGTTATACACTTCATGCTGTAAGACCCGGGCCTCAATTTCCCAGTTATTGGTGCATGTGTCAGTTAGTTATACACCTCATGCTATAAGACCTGAGCCTCAATTCCAGTTATAGTGCATGTGTGACTTATTTATTCACATCATGATCTATGACCTGGCCCCATTTCCACAGTTACAGTGCATTTGCAGCTAGTTATGCACATCACTCTGTTTGGCCTGGGCCTCAATTCCCCAATTATGCTACATGTGTCAGTTACTTATACACATCATGTTCTATGATCTGGGCCTCAATTCCCCAGTTATGGTGCATGTGTCAGCTAGTTATACACCTCATGCTGTAAGACTTGGGCCTCAATTCCCCAGTTATGGTGCATGTGTCAGCTAGTTAAACACCTTATGCTGTAAGACCCGGGCCTCAATTTCCCAGTTATGGTGCATGTGTCAGCTAGTTATACACCTCATGCTGTAAGACCTGGGCCTCAATTTCCCAGTTATGGTGCATGTGTCAGCTAGTTATACACCTCATGCTGTAAGACCTGGGCCTCAATTTCCCAGTTATAGTGCATGTGTCAGCTAGTTATACACCTCATGCTGTAAGACCTGGGCCTCAATTTCCCAGTTATGGTGCATGTGTCAGCTAGTTATACACCTCATGCTGTAAGACCTTGGGCTCAATTTCCCAGTTATGGTGCATGTGTCAGCTAGTTATATTCATCTTGCTGTAAGACCTGGGCCTCAATGTCCCAGTTATGATGCATGTGTCAACTAGTTATATACCTCATGCTGTAAGACCTTGGCCTCAATTTCCCAGTTATGGTGCATGTGTCAGCTAGTTATACACCTCATTACTTATACACATCGTGGCCTCATATGGGGCAGGAGTGTGACCCTCCATTGGCTGGCTGCTTTTTTGTATTTTTTTTTTTTTTTTTTTGAAGAAACCCCCTGATGGATCGAAATTTCATAGTTGATGGGTTTATAGTCTATTGTTTGAACCAGCTAGCTCAGCAGTGTTGCAGCAGACTTTTCAGAAACTCCCTTTTCTGGTAGCCATCACTTCTGTGAAACATTTTGGAGCTTCAGGCCCTTGTGTGCAGGGAATCATAATTACCTTTCACAAGGACAGAATATTCTCAAGACAAACCCATGTTTCCTCCTGAAGGTGTTATCAGAGTTTTCCCTGACTCACTCAATCAACTTCCTAGTTTTCTTTACAGAAGCAAAAAAGAAAGGAGAGACAGAGACTTCATATATTGGACGTGTATTTGCAACTCAAATATTCCCTGCAGTGGGTTTATGAATTTAAGAAGATGAACCATTTTCTCATCTACTTTGGTCCAAAAAGGGATGCTTTGCAAGTGGATTGCCAGCTGCATTATTTTAACCATCATTCATGGTTGCCATGGTCAGTGCTTAGCCCACTAGAGGAGTGGCTGCCTGTATTGATTGCTTTTATGGACATTACTTTATTGGCTTATTGGTTCTTAGTACACACTTTCATCAAGCATTATTGCCTCAGTCATGACTCAGAGAGTAGTCAGGCCACATTTGGATACGCATTGTCTAGCACTCAACCATTTGATTTTTGTGCTTTTTTTTATCCATTTCCTTCTACCCTGGTGGGATGCTTTGGATTTAACACAACCAGAAGCCAGTCATGAATGGTTACAGATGTTAGATATAACTATACACTTGATTGTTTTTTTTCTTGTAATTAGGACCTTCGCCTAGACGGCTTTTGGGGGATTTCTTGCTTAGCCCTAAACCTCATTACCCCCAATGGCTGGTCTGCCCAGTACTGAAACAAGACCAGCAATACCAGCTCAGTGGCACATATGTGCTTCCACACATGTGTAGAATCTGACTGTGACTGTAACAACTTCACATTGCATGACAAGGTCAGGAACATGCCTGGTCCTTTTGCCTTGAGTCTTCTATCCTGAGGTCCATCAGACAGAGCTCATTTTCTGATGGTGGGGGCTAATAATATTCCCTACCCCTAGGATAGGAGAGAGGAGGCATTGACCTTGTTACCCCAACCATTTCTCACAGGCTTCTCAATTGTTGGAGCTACAGCAGGAACTCAAGTCATATGCGTCCTATAATGGACTTGATATTTCTGTTCCATGGAGCCAGCTGTTCTTAGTATATAAGTTGATCTATAGGATGACCTTCTGTGGTAAGTCAGGGGTACAATCCTTCCAACCTCCAGTACAGGAGTTGTCTTCTGTCAGCTGCTGCTACTGTAATTACCAACAAGTTTGACGACTGTATATTTATATATCAGAGTAATGCAGTGTCAGTCCTGCAGTGTTATTTCTTTACTTGTAAGGAAGTGTTCACTGGTGTCAGGGGGGAGAACGGGTGGGTCCTGAAGAGATGCTTGCTTATACATATGCATTACATCAGTGTAAGCATCAGTGTGGGTGGGCAGATCTCCAAAATGCAGGGTTTTACAAAAAAAATAAAAAAGTATTTTGTATTGTAAAATGTTTCGTTCCCACCACAACAGACTGCTGTCAGTCATATATTGCTGCTCCACTTTCCCCAGAACCTATCCAACTTGTCCTTTCAGATTGGGGCCCTACCAATAGGGAACCCATTGCATAAACAATTAGGTGAAGTATGTGAAGTGGAGATCAGGACTTCCTGTTATGTAGCCATCCAGACAACTGCAGAGGGTATTTTTCAATGACCTACCCAATGTCCCATTTAGTTCTCATTGTGAATTTTTCATTTTTGTGTATGTGTGCATGCGTACATTTCATTTGAGTGAATGTTTTTTCTCCTAGCATAGAATTCAAAAGAAAAAATAATTTGAATTACAAAACAATGCCTGTAATGGAGCAAGAAAAATGGTCCTACCACCCTAAAAAAAAAAAAAAAACATGCTAAAGCCTGTTCAAGAATGTGCAGTTTTCTGCTTCATTGTTTTTTGCTCGATATTTTGTGTGTTGAACAAAAACATCTGAGATTTGCTGACATATGTACATATTTACATATATACTTTTAGATTAGAATCGTCACTCTTCAGCAATTACTGTTAGTTACTGTTGTCTATAATCCCCACCTTTACTCAAAATAGGTGAGTTAGCAAAAATGACCAATGACCCGCACCCCCATCACTGTTCATGGATCAGGATCACTAATCAATCCCAAGTGACTCCATCTGTCCATGCCATGGAGCTGACTTAAAAGTACCAGATTCTTATTGTTGGGAGGAAGTACCCAACCAATAATCCATCAGTAAGGTTCCATCGTGGATCTTTAGAAACACAGTACGATGTAGTATTTAAAAATAATACAATATTGTAATATCATGCTAAGTACAGTAACATATCAAGATACACTACAAACATTTCTGGTTTTTTTTCTTTCCTCCTTACCCTTTTCCCTAGTATTGTTTTTTTTTAATACCTTTATTAAATTATCACTTAAGATGGGGAGGCATACATTAACAGAAAAAAAGTAAACCAAATTAACATGTTTTCAGTTACATACTTTAGATATTATCATTCCTTTCCTTGTAAATATTAATCCAACATTATACATTGCTGCATTCCTGCCTCCTTTAAACCTCAGTCATCCTCCTCCTGAACATTATTATGCATGTATTGTTCCCACAATTTCCATTTATTCCTATGTAATCCTTCCCTTTCCTAAAGATCCCACTTCCAGTTCTTTTATCTTTTTTATAATATTCAAAACTTCAAATACAGTTGGTTTAGACTTTGATTTATATTTTCTAGTAATTGCTTTTTGGCAGCTAGCAGAATTACACTTAAAAAGGATTTACTATATCTAGGTAATTCAAATCATGTGTCCCAGCTCGGAAAAATCCTATCTTTAGTTCCAGCCATTTGCTTTTCCCCTGGTATTGTTGTAGAGAGCCTGTGCTGTACTCACACCTCAGCCACCCATTCTTGGCTATTAAATGCTTCTGTGCAATACAGTACAGGAAGCAGGAGTGTAGCATGTGCAGCTGTGTGCTGATGGTAATTATATATTACACAGCAGGTTGAACTCTGCAGCTTCAGCTTCATGCTGTATGCACATTAACCAGCTTTGTTCTATGTTTACACTTTAAAGTAGTAGGTGGAAGAAATGTTTGGGTCCACAGTTGTAGCAGAATGCCTGAATGCATGCCTGTGTTTGCTGAAAGGCTCTTGGAGAGTTTTTTTTTTTTTTTGTATAATGTGACTGCATGCTAGTATTTTTGGCTCTGGCAAGATTGTAATTTACATTTTAATTTGCAGACTGATAGAGTGATTACTCAAGTGTGCACTTGGCTCTTTGCCATGTGATGGAGTGACAACTACTGTTCAGATTCCTGACTGGAAAATGTGGGCTTTTATTTGGCTTTGCCTTAAGTGTTCATTTAGAAATGTCACTGTATGCAGTTCTTGCTGTGACTGTATGTACAAGAAATACATGAAGTCTAAATGATTATCCCAAAACCACATTTGTATTGTACAGAAACACAGGCAGGGTTTTAGGACCAAGTGTGGGTGCATTAATTAAGTAAAGAGTTGGGCATTGTATCATTACAAAATAATATGACGTCTCATGCTGTTAGATAATAATAAAATGGATTTGCATTATTTTTATCATGGCATTCCTACATAGATAAAATAGTGTTACTGCATTCCACCCTCAATGTTTCTTAAGGCATTCATCAAACTGTGCAGTATCTTACAAAGAGCTCCATTGTACAGCTAAGTGTTGCTGTGTATTCTTTGTCTCTCATTACTTGTATGTCTCTTAAATGCTCTTCTGCAACTCTAGAGCAGTTCCCAAAGTCATCCATTCCAAAAGTGCAGCACAAGTTAGCAAGCCATGAGGTTGATTATTAGCTCTTGACTGCATCCTGTCCATGCAGTTCTAGTTTAAAAAGTACTGAAAGGAATAGTAGCAGTATACTGACAAATAACTGATGTGTGTTGGGGGGGTGTATTTCACTTTTTCTTAACTTTAGGGGTTTCCAAGAGTAGAAAACTTAAGGTTCATAGGTTCATAGAAGGTTAATAATCTAACATCCCTAAAACCTTTAGAACCCTAGCCATATTTACCTGGAGTTGCCTAAGTTGTCAGTGGGTAGATGAGTGAAGTTCACAGAGATAAGGGTCTATGGTAGTTAAGAATGACTTCCTCTGTCCAGGAGGAGCATGGGCGCCACTCTAGGAGTGAATTTGTAGTCACTCATCCATTGATCTAAGTTATATTTGAAGAGGGTCAGATAGGGGCTCTGTTTCACATGAATTCAAAGCTTGTTCCAGAGAAATGGCATTCTCAGGGAGATGTCTCTCCAGCATGATCTATTCATGTCAAAGGCTAGGTTAAGATCCATAGAGGGAGTTATCCTCCTGCAGTTTGATTTATGAATGTGTAGCATTTCCATTAGAGCCGGGTCAGAGACTGCTCTGTATGCCAGGTACAGGGCACCACTTAGCAAACTGTAGGACATAGCATACGGTAACAGGGCTTTCAGTCTTTCCATGTAGTACTTATTTTGTGTACCCTGTAATTTCTTGGTGAGAAACCTCTGTGTTCTCTCCAGTTGTTGCAGGTGTTTGGTGAGGTACATGCAAAGGGAGCACTGTACTCAATTATTGGTCAATGAGGGCTGAGTATAATGGAATTATAATATCCTTCTATCTAGATGCAATGCCTTTACTTATAAGATGCACCACATAGAAGAATTTACTTACTACTGTGGATATGTGGTGGTCAAAGTTCAGGTTGCTATCAGCCTGAGCACCCATATCACATATCTCTGGGTTTACACTTAGGTGGGTGCTGTCTATATTGTAATTAGCAGGGAGGTCAGCTTTCCCAAAAGGAATAGTAATGCATTTTTTTTGCATTTAGCTTTAATCCATGGCTTTGGCTCCAATCATTTCTCTGTGTTAACCCTGTCTGCAGTATATTAACATCACTGGGGAACTCAGTTATTGCTCCCAATTTGCAAATGTCAGTGAATTTGGTCAGCCACAGGCTGTCAGAGTTTGCCTGGACTTCTGAGAAATAAATTCCGAAAAGTAAGGATCCCAGCACAGAACCCTGTGGTCCATATGCACTACTCCCATATTTTTTCTTCCTGGCTGTACTATATTATTGCCTAACCCCCTCATCTGACCTCCCACATCTGTTACTTCACTGCCTACTCATCTAACTCTTCAGGCTCTGCTTCTACTACTTCACTGTCTATGGAACTAAGAACTCACGTATTGTAGGTTTTCTATAATCTTAGAACTTAAGTATTGACTGTATTTTTGCTTTTTGTTGTTATAACCTTATTGTTAGCCATATTTACATCTGTACCTAAGCCTACACTAATATATGAAACTCTGCTCTACAGAATGTAACATTTTTTTGCCTTATAATTGTTATTTTAATTTTTTGTGTGGAGCTTTTCTTCCCAGGCCTCCCCTGAAAATGGGCTCTAGCTCATTCGGACATACCTGGTTAACAAATGTCAAATAAAAGAAAAAATAAAATTAATAAGTCACCCACTTTGACAGTATATGTCCTGTTGGTGAGCCAGTTGGCTACCCATTTGGTAATGTACGGGTTAATTTCCAAATGGGAGAGTTTTACTATAATACCTGACTGGGCATTAGGTCAAGATAGGTGGTATGCAATGTCTTTCCCTCATCCAGGGTCTTGGTGACTTTCTCAAAAAAGTCAACCATGTTTAGCAGGCATGATCTACCTTTAACAAATCCAAACTGGGTTGGATCCAGAGTTTGGAGATTACCTATGCCCATGTTAATAAGGTCCATAATGATTCTTTCTGTGGTCTTGCCGATGAGGCTAGTCAAGCTTATGGGCCTATAATTTTCAGGGTTGGTTGATGGTCTCTGTGATGTCCAGTTATATCCCACCAGACTACACACAATTAATGTGATGTCCTTACTATCCTGGGTCAGTAACTAAGGAGCTTTAGTCCTCACTACTGGCTTCAGTATGGGACTATCACTTAAACAGAAAGTAATATTTCATAATTTTCCCCTAAGAGCACAACAGGAACATTTTGTATTTTCCTAGGACTGGATTATATACCTCTGTCCACCCCAAATGTATTTTCGTATTATACACTTCAGAGCAATGTCCCAGTTTAAGACCTCTGATATACTCACAATCAAAGTAAATTTAAATCTCACACATCCAAACACTTCTCGGAAAACTTAACACAGATTTCCAGCTGTGTCCCTTCCCCAAAATAATACGGTAATGCTGCCACCAATCAGAGTGTTTTCATGCCTTTCTAAAGGAGTGTCCAATTATGAAAATTAAATATCAAAATAAATTATAGCTATATCCAGAGCAGCCAGGCCTTCGAGGGAACCTGGGGAGTATCAAACAGGTATAAGCACTGTCTAATCTTTAAAGAAAAACACTGATTTCCAGCCACAATGTAAAGTAATGAAAAACATTTAATAATAAGTAAAATGATTACAAGAATGTAAATCAATAGCGTTCAATAAACACTACAACTCAATCACCAGAAATGTAAAATTAAACTGCAGGATAGGAGCCCATTATTCTGTTTAATAACTAAGCTTTCCTAATCTAACTAAAGAATATTGTCCCCGCTCTAATCTAACACATAACATTATACAAGGCAAACAGCAGGTGTACATTTTTGGTGAGTTCTCTTTCATGGGTGTCCACTGACTGCACAGCACTGTAACTGACTGTACTTTACCAACTGCTCAGCACTTGACAAACTGCAGTCTCAACTGTCTTATTTTAAAATCAGCTGTTTAAATAATCACTTAGCAACCAGGAACATTTTAATGACATCACTCACTCTTCAGCTGATTCCCTACAATACTTTAGAATGTCCCTCTCAAACATGTGCAATTAGAAATGCATCAAAACACAGACAGATTTTCTAAACATCATGTATAAACAGGGAATTACTCAACATTTTAAAACTTATTTACATTTCCACAATTAGGCATGCCGGCATACAGTACAAGTTAATCTGAGAATATGCATAAATCTCCTGCCAGACATGCTAATACAGATGACGGTGTTTTCAGTTTCTTCACAGTCCCCCTTTGTGCAGAGGGATTACTGTTTCTGTCCTCCATTCTGCAAGGACATAGCCAGTTCACAGGCTGTGGTTAAACAGGGATCCAAATGGTTCTACTAGGTCAAGTTTTAAGTTGTTTAAAAGGCATGTTGCCTGGTCCCACTAATGCCATGTTTTTGGCCATGGAGAGCTTCAAGATGACCTGCTGTCTTGAGATAATAGGCTGAGGAATGGTGGCAGGTATACTTTGGGGGATGATTGGAGGCAACTAGGGGTGAAGTTTGCTCAAAATCTGTCAGGTAGCAGGTTGGCTACTGCCTCCAGTTGAGTATGGGTGATGCCATCCACATCCAGTTTACTGCATAGCTGGGTATTCCCATTTAGATTTCATATGTAGTTAAAAAATGTTTTGCGATTATGGAGGCTATTTCTGCTTCATAATCAGCTTTGGAGGACTTGACACGATCTCTAATTTGTTTGTTTAAGCTAGAGAGCGATTTTTTCCTCTGCTCAGCCAGTTCCATCTTGTTCTTGGACATTAATTTCTTTCTCTTGTTGTATAGCCTGTTTATTCTAGGGGCTCACCAGGGTGGCTTGTTTTTTTGGCAAAACCTGCTTTTAATCTGACCAGGTACAGCAAATTCTATACAAACCCTAGCACTAGACCCTCCTGTACTGTACAGAAGGACAAGGCTCTCTATTCAACCTTACCAGTCATCCAGTAAAACAGTTCACTGTACCTATCCAGGCATGGCCAAAGGGCAGATTCAGGTGTACTCTCCAGTCCAACTGGTAAATCTGGGCATTTTGAGGTAATGTTACAACTGCCTCATGTACACAGACAACCCTTTCCTCCTACCACCAAACACTAATACATGCGAGAGATACAATTATACAGCCAAACTGGAGGCTAAGCTCTCTCAACCCAAGACTGGATCAGACAGTCAAGAGGAGAAGGGAAATACTTGCATCACACCACCAGTCTCACATAGACTCATTAAACCAGCACCGGCAAAAAAATCACATAAATACATGAAAACATACTCGGAGGCTCTAAATAAAAATCTGCAAAACCAACAGAGACCTCCAAAGTAAACATCCAAGCAACCTCCACCCCACAACACAAACCATGAAACATATACTTCACAAAACCAGTGTGCCATGCAATCATAGCCATTAAGGTAAAATAACATACCCAGCATACTAGTAATAGGTGACTCTATAGTCAGGCACACTGACGTCCCACTCACAAGGCTGAATAAAGAGAAGGTTACTGTTAGCTGCCTGTTGGGTGCCAGGATCCGACACATAACACAAACACTCAGGTCACTCCAGAACAAGTACAAATATGACTCAGTCATTATGCATGTTGGCGTGAATGCCCTGAGCCGTACCTTCCTGGAGTACATGAAAAGAGACATGGAAGAGCTCTCTGATCACGTAGCCCAGGGTGGTATGACCATGACCCTGAGTAGCATCCTGCCCTCATCAAGAATGATACCACGGTATAAAGATAAAATTCTCGATTTCAACAATTGGCAAGTTTCTGGCATCATACAAAGGGGATCCAGTGTCTGTCCGCCTGGGATGACATGCTCGACAAGCCACGCTGCTTCACTAGAGACGGCTTGCACCTGTCACCCTTAGGTTTTCAAATATTAGCCAAAGCTCTTGCCACCCCCATAGTGCCTTTTTTAGGCAAGGCTCAAAAGACAAACCCACCACTGTAAATAGCACAATTAACAAAAAACTGAGGGTAATGCTACTCAATGCCAGAAGACTAAACCTCAAAATGAACGCACTCAAGGCACTCCTCAGTATGGAGAAAATCTATATATCTGCAGTAACAGAAACCTGGTTTAAGGCTCCAGAGAGCACCCCAGCACTACCTGGCTAGAACTCATACCATACATTTCAGCCACAGAACCCAAACCAAAATACAAAAGGCGGGGGTGTATCCATATTCATCAAGGATACCCACACCTCCAGGTTAGTGGCACAGCACGATGTTTCAGTGATCATCCACGTGCAACTAACAATGGGCAAAACTGCAATTCAAATTGTAGCTTGCTACAGATCACCCACCATGTCCCAGGACCCCCATTCTGTGTTTCTGGAAACACTGGGAAACATAAAGGTCCTAACAAACACCCTAATATTGGGTGATTTGAATTTCCTAAACATTAACTGGGAGAACTACTCAAGCACTAACTCCTTTACCCAACATTTCATAGAATTTTTAAACTCAAATGCCCTGGTTCAACTGGTAAACACTCCCACCAGAGGTGACAACATATTGAACCTGGTCATCACCAACATGGGCAACCGGTGTTCCACACCAGAGGTCAACCCCTCGCTGGTTAGATCTGACCATAAACAAATCACTTTAGATATCCACATTCTTCCCCCACCCCCGGACAAGGAATCCACCATGAAAAAGTTTTCAAAAGCAAACTTCACATTGCTTAAGACTGAGGTGGAAAGTTTCAAAGCCCCCATGCTGAAGGATAACACTGTCCAAGATGAAAAATCCTTTGCTAATGCATTCTACGGGCACCTACAAAAATGCATGGATCGTGCCATCCCAGGCAAAACCAAGACTCACTCCTCTAAGAAAAGGAAACCAGTCTGGTGGACTCCTGCCATAAAAAAGCTATACAATAGAAGGAGGAAACTAGTACAGAAAAGAGTAAAATCCCAAGAAGGGAAGACATCCCTGATCAGTATCAGCAAGAAGCTACGATCCCTTATAAAATCATCCAAGGCGAGCTTTGAAAGAAAAATTGCCAAGGACTCCAAAGATAACCACAAGGCATTCTTTAGCTATGTCAAGAATCTAAGTGGCAATGCTCAAGTCTGCTCGGAGTTAGTGCAAAATGGCACAAAATACACTGAACCGACCGATATTGCCAACATCTTGGCAGACAGGTTCAGTGCAAACCTGACCCCCCACTCACCCCAAAAGGGCCCATAACCATACCAGAAGAATGTAGAGTCCCTGAAATCACAGACACTCAGGTTAAAACAGCCTTCTCCAAAGCCAAAAATACAGCATCAATGGGACCGAACTGTGTCCCAGGCTGCATCCTACACGAGCTCAAAGATGAACTAACCCCTCACCTAAACACATTGTTCAAACTCAGCTTCTCCACAGGCTATGTACCCATAGAGTGGCACACAGCAATGGTTATTCTGCTCCACAAAGGTGGAGCCACAACATACCCTGGGAACTATCACCCTATAAGCCTGACTAGCTTGGTCTGCAAGGCTATGGAGCGCATCATCATGGAACTCATTAACAGAGACATTGGGAACCTCCAAACACTGGACCCTACCCAGTTCAGCTTTGTTAAGGGCAGATCCTGCCTCCTAAACCTGGTGGACTTCTTTGAGACAGTTACCAAGGCTATAGACGAAGGAAAGGTGGTACACGCAGCCTACCTAGACCTTGCTAAGGCTTTTGACACCATTCCCCATTCTGGTATTATAGACAAGCTCACCGGTCTAAACATAAACCCCTACATTACAAGATGGGTTGCCAACTGGCTCACGGACAGAACCCACACGGTGAGAGTTACGGGAGCTAGGTCCGACTCTAAACCGGTTACAAGTGGCATTCCCCAGGGATCAGTCCTAGGACCCCTCCTGTTCGGCATATACTATTCAGAGGTACAGGCAAGCACAGGAGGCTATGGCTGATCAAGTTCGCAGACAACTGCAAACTGGGGGCTATAATTGACTCTCTGGCTGACACAGACATCCTCCAAAAGGTCTCACTGAGACGGATATCTGGTGTCAAAATCATGGCCTCAAGCTAAATGCCAAAAAGTGCATAGTCATCCCCTTTGGAAAAAACAAAGTACCCACAAACTACCACATAGGTGGTAGTCCCCTAAATACAGAAGACATAATAAGGGATCTGGGGACCCAAGTAGATAGTAATCTCACCTTTGATAATCACATTGCCGAAGTGGTTAGAAAATCCTTCTATGTGGCCCACCTAATCACAAAAGGGTTTGTATCCAGACCAAAAGAGGTCATTGTGCCCCTCTACTCATCATTCATCAGACTCATCATAGAGTACAACTCCCCATTTGGGATATACCTTACAAGACACATGCAACAGCTGGAAAGACCACAGAAGTACCTCACCAAGAGGATCACTGGCCTCAAACAGATGACCTATGTAGTGCAACTGAAGAAAGTCCAGCTGTACTCGGTTGCATACCGCCTACTCAGAGGTGATCTCTGCCTGATATACAAGGCCATGTCCAACCCAGAATTGATGGACATGCTCCACCTAAAGAAAACCTTATTCCCTCGAGCCACATGCTCTAGGGATCTAAACCTCACCACAACAATAAATAGGACGTGCTGGAGGGATAGATTCCTGTCCCAGAGACTTCCCATGCTTTGGAACAAGATTTCAATCTACATTAGGCAGAGCTCCTCAAAAGAAACCTTGACGAGTGGATGGGAAACAGAAAGTTTACCCCGGCGATCACTTCAGTGACTCTGCTGGACAGAGGCACAGGGAACTAATCTAAGGGGGCGGCGAAAACCAACACATTCTGGCTAGGCTTATAAATGCCTTTGGGCAGATAGCCTAGTACCTACCTATGAACCTACGAACCTATACTGGAAAGACTAATAGAACGGTCATTGCCGGGAAGTGTGGTGGAGCCACCCTTGAGGAACATCCTCACAACAGCCATTCTACAGAGGTCAGATGCATATCCTGTGGAGAGAAAGTTTCACCAATGTTGTACTTTGTTCAAAGTAAGAGACAGTCATAGCTTCATAAGTACTAGGCTACCTGCTATTTCATGCTGTATTAAGCCTAGCCAGCTTCCTTTTTTGTACTTGAATTAACCTTTTCCATTTGAAATTGGATTGGCCATACCGATCCCACATTCAATAATTAAATATTACCCCTAGTGGGAATAACCAGGACCATCCCAGAGATGATTTGAGGGGATCCACGAGTGGATGGAACATTTATGAGCTGCCTCTGTCTATTAGTATTACAGGGGGCAGTCCTGGGATAAATTTTCTATTACTCATCCATAGATCCAAGTTATTTGGACAGGGATAAGCTTTGTTTTACCTGGATGGTAAATCTGTTCCATAGCAGCGGTATCCTTTGTGAGATATACCTGTCCCTTCAAACCAATTATGTTAATGCTGCAGAAGAGGTTTAGATCCCTAGACAGTGTATTCCTGATGCCATTTGAGTTGTTTATGTGCAGTGGTTCCATTAGCATTGGGTCGGAGGATGCATTGCATACCAGACACAGATCACTACTTAGCAATCAGTAGGATACAAAGTGTAGGCTTTGAGTCTGATACATTGTTTGAGCCCATTGGGCTATTGGTTTTGGTTTGAATAGAGCTTCTTATGAGATGATCCATGCTGATCTTTGTCTAAAAGGTGTTTAGTGATTCAACAGTAGGAACATGGGGGGTGAGTAGGAAGGGTGTAATTGGAATGGAATTTAGCAGCTAGGATGTTAGCTATGAGTCCTGGATCAGAATAGGTAGTACTTTTTTGAGTGAAGCTTTGCACAGTGTTGCTTTCTACTTCTAATTCTACTAACATAATTAAAAGTGCCATTCTGGTTATCCCTGGAGAAATAGGCTACTTTCAGTTCATATCCTGCCTTAATCTTACTAATGGTGTGTCTGAGTTCTTTGCTTACCTGCCTAAATACCTTCTCTTGGCGGAAGGTGAGGAATTTTTTATATGAAATAAGTAGTTTTTTCATCTTATTATAATTTGTCTATTCAGGAGCTCCATCTTAGTGGGTTATGTTTGAATTTCCCATTATATTTATTGCCAAATGGGGATCAAGTTCTCTCTATACTGGTTTATTGGGCATAGAAGTTGGGGGTTCATGTTTCCATCTTTATCAGGCAGTCAGTGGGAGGTTACTTTTGAATTTCTTCACACCCTCAGACCGGGAAACCAGGGTGACTTTGGATTAATATCTGAATACTGTAGAGTTATTAGGTAGGATAGTACTCGTTTTGAAGGAGATAATGACAGTTTGGTGAGCAACCATGATCCACATTAGCAGGGGTGCAGGCAGAGGTATCATTTTTAAGGAAAATGTCAAGTATATTATCACTTCTGTTGTGAACTTGGACTGTTTGACTATTTACTTATTCATTCATTCATTCCCTCATTCCATTTATTGATCAGGACTGTCCGTCTGAGCCAGAACTCATTTTTAGAGGAAGCCAGGGAGAAAAGCTCCAAGCAATGCATTTTGTCTAGATTACAATAAAAAAAGAAACAAACAAACAAAAAAAAAAACAGGTAGGTTTAAATGTCAGGTACAAAGAGCATGTGGCAGTGCAATTTGCATTAGTGTGAATAATTATATAGGTTCATAGGTTCATACTAGGCTGTCTGCCCTAGGGCATTTATAAGCCTAGCCACAGTGTGTTTGGCTTTCACCACCCATTTTAAATGAATTTTGCTATGCCCTTTTTCGAGGTTAGTATACTGTGCCTCTGTCTAACAGTGACACAGAAGTGATACCCGGGGTAAACCTACTATCTCTCATCCACTCATCAAGATTCCTCTTGAAGAGAGTCAATGAGAGACTCTGCCTAACCTGGACTGGGATTTTATTCCAGAGTGAAGGGAGCCTCTGGGTTATGAATCTGTCCCTCCAGCATGTCCTATTTATTTCAGTGCTGAGGTTCAAGTCTCTCGAGCGCGTAGCTCGATGGGGTTTGGATTTTCTGAGGTGCAGCATGTCCATTAATTCCGGGTTGGACATAGCTTTATACATCAGGCACAGATCGCCTCTGAGCAGGCGGTATGCCACTGAGTAGAGCTGGAGTTTCTTTAACCGGGCAGCATATGGCATCTGTTTGAGCCCTTTGATCCTCATGGTGAGGTACTTTTGGGGTCTTTCCAGTTGCTGCAGGTGTCTGGTAAGGTACATCCCAAAAGGGGCATTGTACTCAATTATGGGCCTGATGAGGGATGAGTAAAGAGGCACGATGACCTCCCCTGATCTAGATGTGAATCCCTTCATGATTAGGTGGGCTATATAAAATGTTTTTCTAACCACTTTGGCCACGTGGTTGTCAAATGAGATTGCTATCAGCTTGGGTCCCCAGGTCCCTAATTACTTCTTCCATACTTAATGGATTACCACCTATGTGGTAATTGGTGGGCACTTTGTTTTTGCCAAAGGGGATGACTATACACTTTTTGGCGTTTAGCTTGAGGCCATGGCTGTGGCACCAGTTGTCTGTTTCTATGAGGCCCTTTTGTAGGATGCTTGTGTCAGCTGGAGAGTCGATTATGACGCCCAGTTTGCAGTCATCTGCAAACTTGGTCAGCCACAGTCCTTCCATGTTAGCCTGTACCTCCGAGAAATATATACCGAACAAGAGTGGTCCCAGGACTGAGCCTTATGGGATGCCACTTGTAACTGGTTTGGAGTCTGATATGGTTCCAGCAATTCTAACCATGTGGGTTCTGTCCTTGAGCCAGTTTGCAACCCATCTAGTGACATAGGGGTTTATATTTAAGCTGGTGAGCTTATCTATAATGCCCAAGTGGGGTATTGTATCGAAGGCTTTTGCAAGGTCCAGGTAGGCTGTGTGGACCACCTTCCCCTCGTCAATGGCCTTGGTGACTGATTCAAAGAAATCAACCAGGTTTAAGAGGCAGGATCCACCCTTAACAAAGCCATACTGGGTAGGATCCAGTGTCTGTAGGTCCCCAATATCTTTATTTATGAGGTTCATGATGATCCTTTCCATAGCTTTGCAGACCAAGCTAGTCAGGCTTATGGGGCAATAGTTTCCAGGATCCGTTGAGGCACCACCTTTGTGGAGAGGGACCACTGTTGCTGTACGCCACTCTTTGGGTACATATCCTGTAGTAAGGCTGAGACTGAACAGTAGTTTTATGTTTGGGTTTAGTTCTTCTTGGAGTTCATGTAGGACACAGCCCGGGACACCGTCTGGTCACATTAATGCTGTGTTTTTTGCTTTGGAGATGGTGGCCATTACCTGAGCATCTGAGATGTCAGGGGGGCAGCACTCTGCTGGGATAGATATTTGCCCTTTTCGTGGGGAAGGGGGGGAGAAGTTTGCGCTGAACCTGTCAGCTAGGATGTTGGCAATGTCTGTGGGTTTGGTATATTTTTTGTCATTTTGGACTAATTCTGAGCATATCTGGGAATTCCCACCCAGGTTCCTAACATAACTAAAGAAAGCCTTGCGATTATCCTTAGTGTCCTGTGCAATTTTTCTCTCGAAGCTGGCCTTAGACGATTTTATGAGTGCCCATAGTTTTTTGCTAATACTGATCAGAGATGCCTTCCCTTTTTGGGATTTTGCTCTACCATGTAGTAGCTTCCTCCTTCTATTGTATAGTTTGTTTATGGCTGGGGTCCACCAGACAGGACGCCTAACTTTGGAGGATTGGGTCTTGGTTTTATTTGGGATTGCATGATCCATGCATTCCTGAAGGTGTTCATAGAATGCGTTTATAAAGGATTCTGCGGTCTGGGCCGTATTTTCCACACGCCTGGGGGCTTTGAAGGATTCCACCTTGGTTTTGAGGAGTGTAAAATTTGCTTTAGAGAGGTTTTTCACTGTGCTTTTCTGGGCAGTGGCTGGGGTCGGGATGTGAATATCTAGTGAGATTAGTTTATGGTCTGATCTTACCAGTGAGGGATACACTTCTGGTCTGGAGCATAGAGTCCCCATGTTGGTGATGATCAGGTCCAGTATGTTTTCCCCTCTTGTGGGAGTGGCAACAAGTTGTTCCATACCATTTGAGTTTATAAATTCTAGGAACCTTCGGGCTAGGGTGTTGGAGCTAGAGTAATGCTCCCAGTCTATGTTAGGGTAGTTGAAGTCTCCCAATATAATGGTGTTTGGAGAGACCTTCTTATTTTCCAGTGTTCTCAGGAAGGCCGAGTGGGGTTCCTGAGTTTGGGAGGGTGGTCTGTAGCAGGCTATAAACTGGAAGGCAGTTTTACCCACTGTTAGTTGCACATGGATAGTCTCTGATGCTTCGTGCTGTGCCACCAACCTGGAGGTGTGGGTATCTTTGACGAATATTGATACTCCCCCTCCATTTGTGGTTCGGTCCAAGTTTTGGGGCCGAAAAACATGGTATGAGGTATAACCTGGTAGTGCTGGGGTGCTCTCGGGAGCCTTGAACCAGGTTTCTGTTACTGCACAGATATCGATGTTCTCCATGCTAAGGAGAGTTTCGAGTGCGTGCATCTTGAGGTTTAGACTTCTGGCATTGAGTAGCATTACTCTTAGTTTCTTATCCCTTGTGATACCTATGGAGGTGGGTTTGTCTTTTGAGCCTTGCCTAAAAAAGGCGCTATGAGGGTGGCAAGAGCCTTTGCCAATATCCGAAAGCCCAGGTGCAAGCCGTCCCTAGCGAAGCATCGTGGCTTGTCGAGCATGTCATCCCAGGTAGAGATCCCCTTTGAATGACACCAATACTTAAGCCAATTGTTGAAATTGATCATCTTGTCTTCATATTGTGGCATCATTCTTGGTGAGGGTAAGATGCTACTCAAGGTCAGGGTCATACCGGCCTGGGCTACATGCTCAGAGAGCTCCTCTATGTCTCTTTTCATGCAGTCCAGGGAGGTACGTCTCAGGTCATTCACACCAGCATGGACAATGACTGAGTCATATTTGTACTTGCCTTGGAGTGACCTGAGTGCTTGTGTTATGTGGCGGATCCTAGAGCCTGACAGGCAGCTCACTGTGACCTTCTCCTTGTTTAGCCTGGTGAACGGGACGTCAGTGTGCCTGATGATAGAGTCACCTATTACAAGTGTATCAGGTGTGTTGTTTAGCCTTAAGAGCTGTGACTGTTCAGCACACTGGCTTTGTGAGCTATGTGCTGCATGTGTTTTGTTTTGGGGTAGCGGTTGCTTGGGTGTCTGCTTTGGAGGTCTCTGCTGCTTAGGCAGATTTTTATTTAGAGCCTCCGAGTATGTTTTTGTACGTTTATGTGTTTGGTTTGCTGTCGTGGTAGGTCTGTGTGAGACTGGAATTGTAATGAGTGTGGTTTCTTTCTCCTCCTGACTGGTTACGCCAGTACTGAGTTGAGATAGCTTAGCCTCCAGTTTGGCTATATGGTTGCATCTCTCACATGTGTTGGAATTTGTTGGGAGGAGGAGAGGGTTGTCTGTGTACATGAGGCAGTTGTAACATTGCCTCAAGATTCCCAGATTCACCAGCTGGACCGGAGAGGAGATTGACAACTGACCTTTGGACATGCTAGAATAGTAGTGGGAATTCCGTTATAATTGAAAAAAAAGGGCCAATGTGGAACAAAGTACTCAAGGGGAGTTTGTGAGGGTGTAGTGCTTTTAATTTTTTAGTGCTGACTTATATAATTGCTTTAGTGAGCAAGTGCCAGGTTTTAGAGTGGGAATGGGGTGTTTATTATGAGAACTAGATCAGTCCTAAGGAAAAAAGTCAAGAGCAGACTTTGTGGAGCCGAGAATGGTTTAAACCCAATTGCGCATAATCACACAAAGCCGCACTAAAGCGGGTTTTATACAGGCGGACTTGAAAGAGCTAGAAATTGGCCCAAAACGGCCAAGAGACTACCAGATTCTTGTGCTGGGAACACTCCTCCAGTGATAGATAGGCTGCTCCAAGCTCCCCACTGCCACTGGTGAACAAAGAAGCCTCCCTTTATCCAAGAAAGGAAATGGGCAACACAGGAACTTTCCAAAAGTCCAGAATACAGTAAAGCCTACTCTAGGTCAGGAAAGACGGGAAACAAGGATAATTTTTTTTTTCTTTTTTGCAACAAACAGCAGAAAAATGCAATAAATATGTAACACAGGCTAGCACACTTGAGTGTGTAGCCTCAACAGGTAAATGCAACAAACAGGACAAACTTTAAATTACAAGCGCAAAAGCGTGCTAAAGCTGGCTTTAAAGCAGGGGGTTAGAAAGAGATAGGAAATGGCCCAAAACGTCCAATAAGCTACAGATCACTGGGCTGGAACCACTCCTGAAGGGACAGACAGGCTGCTCAGTGCTCCCCACTCTCACTGGTGAACAAAGAAGCTTCCTCCTATCCAAATAAGGATATGGGCAACACAGGAACTATGACACAGCCCAGAGATCAGCAATACCTGAAGACTGGACTATTCTAGTTCAGTAAAGGCGGGAAACAAGGATTTTTTTTTTGTTTTTTTCTTTTTTGTACAAAGTAGCAGAAATTAGGTACAGAAACACAGTAAATGCTTTAATTCGGCTAGCGCGCCCGAGTGTGTAGCCTACCAGTTAAACTAAGCAAGTGCAAAAAAACTCAGAAATACAGGCAGGAATGCAATAAAACAACTTTGCAGAGCTTATTTAGTTAAAAAAACAGAGAAGTCTATATATACAGAAA